>NC_073693.1:245190452-245251615 GCF_029784155.1 Uranotaenia lowii
TTGGATTTTTGGGGGGTGGTGTGGGGTGTTGGTGGTTTTGGGGTGTGGGGGGTTGTTGGTGTTGGGGGTGGGTTTTGTTAGGGTGGGGGGGGTTTTTGTGAGTTGGATTTGTGCGGTGCGACGAGGGCAGAAATATTCACAGCAAATATGGAGTGAGGGATGATGTTTGTGGGTGGGAAATATCATGGTTGATAGAGGGATTTCGACGAGTGGATAGGAGAGTAGCACCCATCGCGTGGGAGCGCATGCGTGGCAAAAATGGCATACGAAAGGATCATAAAATGTGATATGAAAGCACACACACACGCAGCATACAAAACACAAACATAAGGATGGTTCAATCCGTTCATAAGAGTGCATAATGCACACACGCAGGATATACGATGAATGCAAATAAAGATGAAAATGAAAAGAAGAAGAAAAGAAAATACAGTATTAAAACATAATAAAAATTAAGCTAGAAATAATATTCATTCAATAACCTAAAGAAATTTGACAGTAACTTGTGTATCTACATGGGACAAAGGATGACCACTTTTTTTTTTCAATAAACCTTCCAAAGCTGTTCGATGTACCGTAATCCGGGGTAAGATTGATCACTTTTTTCAATATTTTTCGATTATTTTTTCTGTTAAAGCGAATGTGGTATGTTTCATATTTTTAAAACCAGTACTCGACTCATTTGAACGTAAAACATGGTTGCAGAAATTAATTAGTCTACTTTAAATTTGATTTAAAATCGATTTCGTCTCTGTTCAAAATTTGATGCTTTGGGTTACATTGATCAGTCTCTATTTTGACGGTTTATCGAATTTCTTGATCATAAAGGATATAAAACACTTTCATAATATTTACGAATGCTAGTTTATCAATTTTATGTTGCTTTTAACGTTTTGTTTTAAAACATTTATAATTGAAAAAATGTCAATGATGTTGCATACATTTAGGGGCAAAAATTATAACAATTGCTAAATAATTTTAGCTTAAAAATACAAATGAAGTTTTGCCTTCACACATTCTCCTAGTCCCTCTCACTATTTCCACTTTTTTTTTTAGTTCAAAATTAACCATTTGATAGGGTTCCTATCCATTTTCCAATACGCGCTATCTCTTGGAAAATGTGGTTTTTTTTTTTAAATACAAAATTTATCATTAAATGAGTATAAAAATAGCACTATAACTATACAGATACAAAGAAAAAAAGTTGTTCTTTCACATTCAACAACCTGTTTGCTTGTAAATGCTTTTTGGCATCATCAGGAGAACTGTTTGTTTGCGAGCTTTGGAAAAATAGATATTTTAAGATTTTGAAATTACATTTTTTCTTACAGAAAAAAATTCAAATACAAACCACAACTTTGCCTATTTGATACTCAATTAATAGGCTTTCAAACGTAGAAAACAGTTTTCCAAAATTCAAACTAAAGGCTGAGTTATTGATGATAATGTGGAAAAAATTATTGTTGGTCAATGTTACCCCGGTGATCAATGTTACCCCGTTTTACGGTATCAATGTTTGGATTCAGATTGGTGGGTGGGAGCTAGGTTTTATTAAAATTGGAAAATAAGGGCCACCCTGATGTAAGTCTTCATTAAAATAGTAAATTTGGAATTTTCAGTTTTTTGCTAATTCGAGTCTAAATACTAGTTTTTTTTTTCAGTTTTTCCTGTAAACTGTTTAACCTGGAACGTTTTCAAAGTTTAAAAATCTCTTACCTTATTAAAACTGTGTCTATAATATTTGCCAAATTTCTACACAATCAAATTTCTCTAATGAACAAAATAAAGCTAGAAAAGTGCAAGTTTCAAGCACGTATTTGCAGATCTAGATAATAACCGCTAAAAAATCTACCAAACAAATAACTTCACTCACCCTGGTGGCCTCATTTCCAGTCGCCTTTTCTGCGTGGCCATAAGAGCATCCTTGGTAAGCGTCATTGCTGTTTTGTTGGAAGGCATGTTGATACTACTACTGCTGCCACTTCCGCTGACTCCGGAGGTGACGGAAATGCTACTCCCGGACCGACCACTACCGGTCCGGTGGCGCCGTACAGCTGCTCGATCGAGTCAGCGTGGGCCAGTTCTGAGTCTTCGTGTAACGTTGGCAAGGCGGAGGAACTATGTGAGATCAGCTCCGAGGCAGAGCTGCTGCTGGTCATTGAAGATATTGCACCACCGGAGGAAGACGGACCGGCTCCAATTGTCGGAATGCTGACACAGCTGGCACCCCCGCTGCCGCTTCCGCTTCCATTCGATTGCATATTCTGCACGTATTGTATGTACAACTCACTTTGCAGGAAATTTGGGTAGGTAGTCTTACTGATGATGGTAGCCACGTCCGCCTGCATCTGGTCGAAGATGTCCGGCGTTAGGATCATCTCATTCTTGAGGCCCGCCTTGATCATATTCCGCATCTGGTCGTCCACGTACAATCTCGAATCCTTGGGAGCTCGTTTTAAAAATTTCCAATAGATAGCTTTAATGAGCTGCATCACCCTTTCGGGATCCGTTTGTTGTTTGAGGCCCTCGCAAGCGAAGTAGAAATTGAGCCGGTTTGCGTGCTCTTCACCTTCGAGCTCCACAAACCGCTTGAAAAGTTCCGCTCCGTCGCCATCGTCCAGCAGATTCTGAAGTTTGTCAGCCCAGCGGTAGTAGCCCGGCGGCGACTCCCGGGATTTATCCGGTTGCAGAGTATCGGTCATCTGTGGAGAGAAATGCAGGTTTAGTTGAACGTCTCAGTTCTCAACTCAAAATGTTGAAAAATTATATTCTGAATATCACCTTAAATATTTCAATCCTGATTCGAAAAAATCAGAGTTCAAATTCAAAACCAAAATTCAAAACCAAATAAGATCTTATTCATTATCATCATATCAGCAGACTATAAGGCCAATCCTTGTAGATTAAGGTGGCAGCAAAATGGGTCATGTCGAATTTCATAAACCGACCATATACATTTTGAAGATTGGAAAAAACGGACCTGTTCAAAACTTCAAAGCGCATAAGCTTCCGCTTTTTTACCCTCACAAGTCCCCCCTTTGGTAAAAAATCGTAATTTTAGTTTTTATACAAAATGACTTAAAAATGTATGAATCGTCAATATCCAAAAAAGGTTAGGCAAAAAATCGACTTTCTAGGACTACGAAAAACAAAAAAGTCCCAGATAGTCGATTTCTAGACAATTTTTTTTCTACGTAGGGGAGATGAGGGCATAATGGCCATCTTAAGGAAAATGCTTATTTAACCAAAGAGAACAGCTGTAATATGTGAATTACATCATTGTTTCGTGTTCCGACACTCAAATAGTCTATTGTCTAATTGGATGAAACTTGAAAAAGTGGATAAAAACGTTTAAAAATGCATTTTGAAAATTTTTGCCGAAAGCTGAAAACCAGTCACTGTAGAGGCATAATGAGAAACCCCCCGAGGCAGTATGAGCACCATTAATAAAGGCAAGATGCCGGGGAATCAAGCAGCGAATTCGACTCGATGAAGTCAACTGAATAATAGAGCTACAGCTTAACTTGACGATTTGGCCTATTGGTAAGATGTCGGAGAGGTAATCAGTAGGCTCAAGTTCGATTCCTGGTGGAGGTGATTTTTTTTTTTCATTTATCATTCATGATCATGATTGCACTAAACGGTGAGGCGTAGATTCATCAAACAAAGTAATAACAAAATAATCTAGGTCTGTTTGTAGAATTCAAAGAATTACAACATGCTCATACATTATGTTTTTGGTGTTTTGTTTGACGGATGATGGTTTGATGCTATTAGCCGTATAATGTAACAATAAAAAAAATCAATCATGAATGGTATGTGCAAAAAAAAATCCCCTCGAACAGGAATCGAACTCGAGTCTACTGATTACTTCTCCGACACCTTACCAATAGGCCAAATCGACAGATGAAACAAGTCAAGCTGTAGCTCTATTATTCAGTTGACTTCATCGAGTTGAATTCGCTGCTAGATTCCCTGGCAGAAAACGCCCATTATGCCTTCATTGATAGTACTCTGTTCGCCTCCAGTGAACGAATTAAAGTAAAAACGCGTTTTATCTAAAATTGATTAAAGTGAAAAATCAAAAATTTTATGATGGTGAAAATTGAGAAACAATGTGTAGATCAATGTTGCAGTGCGTACATTTCAGTTCAAGATGATTTAAAGGTCATAAAAGCTTATTTTGGTGGTGCTCAAACATTATAATATTTTCGTCACTTGAGAGCCTAGCTGATTATTATTTAATATCTCTGTAAAGATGAAAAAGGATATATCTTTTTGGGTGAAAAATTAATACTATAGGTAGTACGAAACAAGTCCTTATGAAAATTTGTTTAAGAAAACACGTACTTATGTAGAAAAAAGGAGTGCTTATTATGCCCTGGGAGCTCGTTATGCCCTGGAAGCTCGTTATGCCCTCATCTCCCTTAACAAGAGGAGTGCATGAATTCTAAGTCAATTGGTATCAACATTAAAATTTAGATTTTCAGGATTTTCTTTGGTTCCCCTTTACGTGATTTTGTAGGTCAATTTTTTCCTTTTTTTTCGAGATAACACCAGATTTCACCGTTTTTATCCATTATTAGGACATTTGGCATCAAAGTTAAAATTTCGATTTTTTTCCTATTTCCTTTGGTTCCCCCTTTAGAGGGTCGAGAGGGTCAGTTTTTTGGGTCAATCCACCAAGTGTATATGGTTGGTTTTCACAATTCAATCATAAAATTTTTCCCATACATCTATTACCTTAGATATCGAGTTTTGGATTTATCACCGCGATTGTTTGTTCTTCGAAATTATCGACGTTTTTCGGTGAGTACCTTAGATATCTTATCTACACATCCGAAACTGGATCAAGACACTACTACGATTCATCTTGTTCTGCATTTAAAATTGTTTACAGTGAAAATTCAATATGGCTTAAATATAGTCAGAAAAACCTATTTTCGACAGATTGACCCTTGCCTAGAATAAGCTTGCCAAAATATGTTTTTGCACGTAATCTGGGCTATTTTATTTAAAAACCTGACCAAATCTGGGCATTGGTTCTCAATTTTTTTCCCTAAAATCTCGGGGCAAAAATCCAGGAGTTATCGAACATAACAAAAAATTGTAACATTATGTTTCAAACAAAATTACACCAGTAAATTTTAAGGCTTCCAAAAAATCTTTCATGTTCAATTTGATAGAACTTGCTCAAAATTGTTATTTATGAAACAAGTTGCAAAAAGTGTTTTATAATTCGATTATAATTTAGCTATTTTTCTGAAAATGATACTGATCAACATGGTTTTTATCCTGGCCGCTCAACGAATACAAATCTGGTTGAATTTACTTCATACTGTATCGAAACATGGAAAAAGAAATCCAAATCGACACGGTTTACACCGACCTTAAGGCTGCCTTTGTATCGAGTAAATCATCGCATCCTGTTAGCCAAGCTGAGTCGATTAGGGGCTACGCCTTCCTTCGTACAATGGATGAAATAATATTTGATGAATCGAAGGCTCAAAGTCTGAATTGGAAATACTGAATCTCAATCGTTCAGTAACGTCTCTGGTGTTCCACAAGGTAGCAACATGGGTCCACTTTTATTTGCAGTGTACTTCAATGATGTGCGCTTCGTGCTGCCCCCAAAATGCAGATTATTATATGCAGATGACTTGAAAATTTTTTTGGAAATCAATTCTGTTGAAGACTGCAAAAAAATTGCAACTCTTGATCAACATGTTTGTCATGTGGTGTCGAAGAAACTTGTTAACAGTAAGCACCACAAAATGCTCCGTTATATCGTTTACTCGTTGCAAGACGCCGTTGAACTGGTGCTATACTATTGAAAATTGCTGCTTGGAACGTGTGACATCAATCAAAGATCTTGGTGTCCTGCTAGACGCTAAAATGACATTTGTAAACCACTATGAAAGCACTATTGCTAAAGCAAACAGGAACTTAGGCTTCATCATGAGGATTGGTAAGGAGTTTAAAGATCCTTATTGTTTGAAAGTGCTGTTCTGCTCACTTGTGCGGTCACATCTCGAGAATTGCGTCATAGTTTGGTGCCTATTTGCTGCAAATTGGATAAACCGTTTTGAAGCCATTCAGAGGAAATTTACTCGTTTTGCTCTTCGTTTTCTGCCCTGGCAAAACCCATTGCAGCTACCACCATATCGATCCTGATGCGACTTATTAGGAATGCAAACTCTGGACCAGAGAAGGAATCTGCTGAAAACTATGTTCGTCGCAAAGATCTTACTGGGTGAAATCGACGCTCCTGCTATATTGGAAAAAATCAACCTGAATGTTATCCCGAGAACTCTTCGATCCAGAGAAACCACTGCGGTTAAACTTCCACCGAACGGGCTACGGACAATACGAACCAATCCGAGCAATGTGCTCAACTTTTAACGAATATTATGAATGCTTTGATTATAATCTATCATCTTCCGTTGTTCGTTCCCTACTTCTACATGAAATCTAAATGCCGGTTTACTTGTTTTTGATTTGTATAATATTAGTTAAATAGTTTTTAAGTTTTCATGTAGAACTCGTTGTCAGATGAATAAACAATAATAATAATAATAATAATAATAATAATAATAAAATCAGGACAATTCAGGACATTTTAAAGACCATTTTTAAAAAATCTGGACAATTCAAGCGTTTTTAAAAAATCAAGATGGTCCCTCGAAAATCCGGCCAAATCCTGGAAAATCAGGACACCTGGCACCTTTACACGGAATTGTGCGAACTTATGCAGTTTCTTTGAAAATTCTTCGTAATGGTAAGTATAATAGTAAGTATATGGTAAGCTGAATAATAAAGACAGGGTTAGCGATTTTATTCTTCCTTTTTCAGTTATGTTTTCGTCAGAAATTTGTTGTTATAAAAAATTATCTAAAGCTCTGCTAACTATTAATAAATAATATTTTGGGTGCGGCTCGCCTAAAAGATATTCAATTTAAATCACCCATTCCCTACAGCACCAATTCCAGGCATCACTAAACATTAAACAGCCATCTCGAAGAGGTTTTCCGGCGTTTTATCTGAAAATTTAAAATGACGGCCAAAATCGAATTGTGTGGTTTTTGCATTATTTCTTCGTTTTCCTTATCAATTAATCTTAAATTTTCAAAACCAATTCGTTCAAAACGCTCAGCTAATCGGAACTTTTGTCATGGAGAACAATAAGTGTGCGTAGAGGTCTTTTTTGCAGTTTTTTTTTGTCATTTTATTTTTCAATTTTCACAAAAACATTGATCATTTCATTCAGCCGTTTCCGCTGCGACTTTGCCTGCAGCTCCGAACTCAAGGTTGCCGAAATCACAGTAAAATCTATAATTTCACAAAATTTTGAGCCAATTTTCATCACAGAATCTGTGTCACAGAACACAGAATTTAAGAAATATTCACAGATATGACAGAATTTTAAAATTTTGGACGTCTTATTTAAAATATCTTTTTTTTTTGGCAATGTAAATTTTGGATTATTATCTTCAAATTGGCCGCCGACCGTGGCTTAGAGGATAGCGTTTCAGTCTTCTAAGCCAGAGGTCATGAGATTGAGTCTCGGTCACGGCATACATAGTACTATTTCTACAGGCTGGTGGTGTTAGCACTAGTAAGATGCTAGCCATCACATCCTTGAAAGATGTACGCTTTAGTCTTAAGTAGCATTTAGATCTCTTTAAAGAAGAATGAAGTTTCACTGATATCCTATATGTGTATGTTCGTTTTAAAACATGATTAAATTGGTAATGCTAATTGATTTTTCTTGAGTGAAATGTAAAATAGACGCAATTTGACATGACTTTTGAAAAAAATTTATAAAAAATGCTCTGATTGTTGTTCTAGATTTAGAGTGTCAAGTCGTTTGAGATGCCAAAACTGAAGTATCCGGCATACATCAAGTGCAGTAAGGTATCTGTTTTCGACACGGTACACTGAACCCAAAATCACACTTAAAATACACTTGACGTTTCACTTAAAAGTGGGAGTTCAGTGAATTTCTTCATTTCAAGTGGCTCATGTACATTTCACTTACCCGTCACTTTAAAGTTTAAAGTGACCGAATCAATGTTCACTATTAACTCATCACATAGGTTTCAAGTGACTTACACTTGGAAATCCGCTAAATGCCAACTTACTCCGGCGCTCACTTCAATTTCATTACATCCTCACTTAAAATTCACTTGACCCTTCACTTAATTATCAATTTCACTTGACTGGTCACTTAAAATTGAAATGAATGTACAGGTAGCGGATGTCAGCCATGTTGTGATAGATTTTTTTGATATGGAAACATATCAGAATTGTGTATCAGCTGCTAGGTGCAGAAAAAGAGTAATTTATAAGTTTCATAACAATTATATACTTCCAGAGCCCGAGAAAAATATCCGGTGAGGCGGGTAACAAGTCGTAGTGCAACTATTCGTCCGAATGGCCAAAATAGGAATCGGCAGAAGTTGTAACTTCTACAGAACAATTATGAATAAATTTGCCATGGTGGAAAATCTTTGTTGGATGTAAGTTGTAATATATCTCCAATAACCAAAATATTTCATTTTAATTTTTGTTTTTCTTTCTGTTTCCTTCAAAAATAGGTTCCGGAAATCCTTCCCGATGGTATTTTAATTCTGAAATTTTCAAGTACAGTGCAAATAAAAGTAAGTACGTATCATGAAAAAAAAAAGCCTCGAAACATTATTAATTTATTTTTTTATTATTCTCAGAAAAAATCCACCAAACTTTTGGGAAAAAATCGAAAAGTGGATGAATTTTTTGGTTCAAAACTTTGATTTGAACCCATCAATGAATTTATAAAAATTAATTTAGTTTTTCGAATTCGCAAATGAATAAATAATTATTTTGATTAAACGAAGTTTTTTAATCATTGATATTCCAAAATTTCATCTAAAAATCACTATTACTCAAAGATTTAAACGACCTGAGCATACATTTCATATTCAATTCAAGCTCACTTGGAATTCACTGCGTCACTCACTTAAAAATCACTTGACCAGTCACTTAAGTGAACATCACTTGACGGTCACTTAAAATTCACATGAATTCACAAATGGCCAAAATTCACTCCAGAGGTCACTTAAATTTTAAGTGAAAAGTATTTTCAGTGTGGACTGTAATAGTAGAACGCACACGTTTCAAAAAGGAGTACCGTAATCAGGGGTAAGATTGATCACTTTTTTCAATATTTTTCGATTATTTTTCCTGTTAAGGGGAATGTGGCATTTTTCATATCTTTAAATCCAGTACTGGACTCCTATGAACGTAAAACATGGTTGCAGAAATTTATTAGACTACCACTACTTTAGATTGATTTGATGCTTTGGGGTAACAGTGATTAGTCTATATTCTGGCGGTTTTAACGAGTTTTCTTGATCATAAAGAATACAAAACACCTTTATAATATTTACTAATGCTAGTTTATCAATTGCTAAGGCATTTCGGAACAAACTCAAATGAGATAAATTTAATCATGAAACTTTACAACATTGAACGCAACACTTTCGGTGGCTCAAAGATACTAAATTTGTAACGTTTGGTCCAAAGAATTCTGAGATATACAATGCCGAGATTCGGTGTTTCTTGGTTTAGAGTCCATGGGTGGCCAACATTTTCAACAGGCTGGCCTAATTTCTAAAATAAGATTAGGTGGCGGGCCAAAAAAAAATATTTGTTCTTGAGTATTCAAAAAAAAACAGATTTTGGAAAACGCTATAAACATATTTGCCTAGGTCACATCGAGTTAAGATTAAGCTTGCCAGATTGCCCGGATATTTAATACAAAATTTGGGAAAAGTCCGGTCCGTCTCGGATACCCGGATTTCATTGAAAAATGCTCGGATGCCAAATCGAACAAAAATAATCAAATTATATTGTAAATTTTTTTAGTTATGCATCCAAAAGGAGAATTTTCGAGTAAGTTTTACAGAACTAATCATGAAAGGTTTAGTTAGAGGAAGCCTATAAAACGATTTAAAATCTGCTGATTACTTTTGATAGACATTTTTTATCAAGTTTTTTCTTGCTTTTTATTTGCTATTGATGTTGCCTGGAGTTTTTGTCGACAATTTTGAAATCAATTGCCCGGATTATACTAGGTTTTAGATGAAAATAATCCGGATTTTTCCGGCCCAGATACGTCGTTTTTGTCCTCGCATATTTTTTTTTCAAATTTTGCTTCATTTGAAAAATAGTATGAATATTACGCAATACGAAATGAATTATTCTTATGTACTATGAACATCAATCTTTTCAAGACATTTAAAATCTCATCGGTTTATTCATCCCAGCAATGTCAAATGACGTGACTAAAATGGACATAAAGTCAATTTTATGGTCTCCAAATATTATAAAAATGACCGTCCGTTTTCCAAAGTTTTCAAGTTCACCGTTTCCTTAGAAAAATTTGCAAATTAAAAAAAACCGCACAATTGTATTATTGAAAAAATGGAGCCTTCACAAGCTTTTGACATTTGAAAGAATATTTTTTCCGACGAACTCTAGTTTCATATATCATAAATAATATTGATTTTTCAAAGTACGGACGTCAACCTCAACTCAATCCAACTTTTTCCAACGTTTTCAATATTGCGATTTGACAAGTGAATTTGGAAAGCTTTCTTCGAACAGGATAAATACGAAATTGAGTCTTTTTTTCATCACTGCACTTTTTTCAAGTCAAAATTTTGTTTAAAAACAGTCGTCCTTCTGAGAGATTTGTCAGTACCAAACCGGTTCTAGTCGAATTTTACTATCCAACTGTAAATTCTGTCTAGTTTATCTTTATTGATGTTCATGATGAATGCTGCCTTTATTGATGTTCATAAATACAGAGCAAGATGCCAATAAAAATATATTTAGATTTGGTTTAATTCTCCTAAATAAATCCTTTTCTGTTTAAGTTTAGCAAACAATAAAAAATTGGAAAAATTTACAGAGCAAATTTTTGATGTTTTATAATTATTGCAAAATTATTTAAAATTGCAAATGTTCGAAAAAATGTATGGAAAATGTCCAAACACAACAATTTAAAGGCGTGTTTTCTCGAAATTAGTTTTTGTACACAAGTCCTTTGGATTATATCACTTCGAAGAGATTTTCAGATCTTTGTTTTGAATTTAGTTAAAAAAGATTGAAATATATTTTTTTCAAATGATATGCGCAGACTAAGAAAACCGATCCATTCTTAGAACATGACTTTTCCAAAAAGAGCTTCGCGGGCCACAAAGGTTGATCGCGGGCCATATGTGGCCCGCGGGCCATGGTTTGTCCACCCATGGTTTAGACTTCTTCGCGGTCAAAAAAAAAACAACATCGTGGTACTTAATGTCGCCCAACAACAATTAAAATCTGGAAATGGACAGTGATGCTGCATAAACTAAGGGGTTAATTTTTTTAACACTACTAAATAATTAAATTTTAATTACAAAAAAAAAAGAATTTTGCCTACATTTAATTTTTTAGGCCCTCGCACTATTTCCCTTGAATTTAATCCTTCAAATTTTACCATTTTATAGAGTTTCTAGCTTTTTGTCCTAGACTGGCTTATTCTTGGAAAATGTCCCTTTTTTCAAATATCAAAAATTTACCTCTAAATACAACAAAAACTACACAAAAACTAAACATTTACTGAGGAAAAAAAGTTGAACTCTCACTTAAATCAACCTGCTGCTTCTAAATGCTTTGATTTCATTAGGAAGGATGATTATTTGCAAGCCTTCGAAAAAATAGATATTTCAAGATTTTGAAATTACATTTTTACTTACATTTGAAATTTTCAAAAACAAACCAAGGTTTTCCTAATTCGAAACTCAAATTGTAGGTTTTTAAACGTAGAAAAAAGTTTTAAATATTTTAACTTTAGACTTAGTTATTGATGATTATGTAGAAAAATTTCATGTTGATCAAAGTTACCCCGATGATCAATATTACCCCGTTTCACGGTAGCTTCACTGTTTTCGCAATAACAGAAAGAGTTTGACTGATAGAGATGTTGAATTTCTCCTAAACACTCATGACTAATCATGATAAGTGCTGCAGGAAGCAACTGACTTGCCAACTGAGCTATATCACAAGCCAGGTAAAACTATGAAAAATCGGCAAATTATTTCCGATTTTTTAATGCAAACGTTTTAGAAAATTGCAGACAATCTTTAGTAATTAAAAAAAATAAACCCGTATAATAAAAAAGGTCCTTAATAAAAAATAAAAAAATGCATCATCATGTTGATATGTTTCCGTAATGATGATCGATATGATAAAAAACATGTGAAGTTCCTTCAATATCCCTAAAATCTGGAAATTTTTTTTAAAAACTTCTTATACTCTTTATTGTAAGCTATTTTGTTTGGATCTATATATGTTCAGTTAGAATGCATACGGAAATTTGAACAATGTCGATTGCATCAATGGTGTCCGTACACCAATTTCGCCACATAGTGAAGGTATATTTTTGACGTAAGATTTTATCTGTAGCTGTTAAAATAAAAATACAACAAACTACACTGACCATAACACAATGCAATCTGGACTTGAAATCCCATAGTTTAGTAAATTTTAATTTTATATTTCATGTATCAAGGGACATGGATGTACCTTGTAAACTTTGGTATTAATTCTGAATAACACGGTGTATTACATAAAGAAAGGGTAGAAGTAGAAATAAAAAAAACGAATCCTACCTTTCGACGACTCTCCTCTCCTGGCACTGGCGGTCTAGGTCCACTGCAGGTAAGGTCATCAAATTTGTGTACCGGAGTTTGACTCATCGATGCAAAGCTGATGGCTGATAGGGGTATAAAAACTTACTTCATATACCCTCTCCTATCAACGGTCAGTCAGTCAGTCAGCTAGTCAGTGTTAACTATCGCTTTCGATAGAGTTTGGTTAAACTTAAAAACCAACAAGGAAGACCAGAAAGGTGCGCGTCCTTTGGTTGAGTTCCAGTATTTACTGTACAATTATTATTCTCGTCGTTCGGTTGCTGAAAAATTGATCAACGTCCGGAGGCTTCTCGTTACTTGCGGTTGGCGGCACATGCTGCCAGCTGTTTTTAAGTTGTGATGCGTATGGAAAGCTGTTACGTTGCTAATTAGATAAATGTAGTGCGGCGTCTGCGGTTTTTGCGATCGTTTAGGGGCTCCTTTTTACAGCGATGATGATGCCCAGCTGAAATGAAACATGAATGAATATGTTGTGGTTAAACTAGTCCGGTTGGCGATCGGTAGAGGTACAAGAAGGGTTCGATGGAATGGTTTTAAAGCATAGATTTATCAGAGTGGATATATACACGTTGAAGCACAATGGTGCTCTTTTGCCCTTGGCATTTTGTGTGCTCAGACTCATTGAAACGTCAATCATAAAAGCTGGCACATCTCATGGTTCATCTGATTTTTCTTAATTTCCTATATCGTATTGTTCTCCCCCTATCAACTGGATACGAGGGAAGATGCTACATAACTGTTCGCATGAGCTGCTGGGGTGAAAAATATTTGAAGAATTAACAAAAAATAGTTTCGTCAGTTTGTCAGTAGTTCGTCAGTTGCAGATATTTTTCTATAATATCTGTATCTCATTCTATAATCATTTTCCAAGGAGTTGCCATGTCAATCGCCTCTTCCCAGCTTTGTAGAACAAAACTTAGAAATGTAGAATGAAACTTAAACTTTTGAAAAATATGGAAAATAAGAAGGAACAAGTTCAAAATGGTCATAATGAGGCGTACGACAAAATACTTCAATACTTATCGAGACACCCACAGTATATAATGGTAGATTAATATTACTCAAAAAGCAAAAAAAAAACACAAAACAAGAAAAACCCAAACGAATATCCTGAGAACACCAAATTGTCGCCATGTGCTAGTCGAACGTCCAACAACGACCGCGACCCGAAGGACGTACGTTGGTTGTTCCCATTCATCAATTCAACTCCCCTTCTTTCAGGCAACGCAAGCAAGGACCGATGGATTTCACATTTTAAAATCGGTCGCTACTCGAGAAGCACTCTCCGGCGGAATACAATTGGTCCGTCGGCGTTGACGAATCGTGTGTCATTTCTTCGATGCGGTGACAGAAAATGGCTGCCACTGGGAGGGGTGTACTCTTGTTTCTAATGATATGGGATAATGATGTGTGGGTTACCGATTGTTGTTCGATTGCACGGTTGCAAGACAATCGAGTTCAAAGTAGACTCTTAATTCATTCAGAAATGGGACTGTTATGAATGCGTGTATCTTGAAAACCACTCGTTTGATCGTAAAACTTTCTGAGAAAAATTCATGGAATTCATGGAAATTTATTCTTGGTATTTCCCGTCGGTCGGCGCAATTTTTTAAAGTTATTCTTCATCATATCTGTATTTTAGGTGACTGCATCCTAATACTTCAACTTCCACTACTTTTTTGACTAAACATTGTTATTAGACAGAAACTGAGGACAATTTTGAGGCTTCAGCTGTTTTGAATTTTACAAGACTTGATTGATTGATTTATTTATAGAAGCTTGAAATATTTAGTTCATTCGCCTCTTACAAGACTTGATTGTTTTTGTGCCACTGAAATAGATTTTACTGGAATGTCAACTGACGAAATGTGACAAAAACATAGTGGAATCCAAGGCCGGATTAAAGGGGGGGCAAAAGGGGCAATTGCCCCGGGCCCCCCGGCTTAAGGGGGCCCCCCGAGAGGAAATAAGTTTTAACATTACCTTAATCATACTACTGCTAATCCATGAAAAGAAATCAAAACTAGAAAATCGGAATGAAAACTTGGAATATAAAAACTAAAAACGTGCAATAATATCTTGATTAGTTTTTGTCTTTAAAAAGCTAAGGGGGCCCCCTAGAGAAAGCAGTGAAGGAGCTCTCTCACATTTTGGGAGCTGAGAATATCAAAATCTTCTGGAAAAAACCGAATTCGATAAAAAAAATTAAGAATAATATGAGGCAACACCTCAAATTTTCATTTTTTATCGAGCTATATCAGTTTCGATATTCTGTAAAGAACAGGAAAAAAAGAAAAGACATCTCCTCATTTTCATTACATTCAATCGTCTTGCACAACAAATAATGTTTGTTGTTCCTTTTGTTTACAAGTTATGGTTTACTGCACTAAAATAACAGCTAAATTCGCTTTATGATAAACATTTCAGAATTATACCCGGGAAGTATCCGGGTTATTATCGCGTATTAGAATACCTTTCCTCTTTCAATCTTTATTATTGAAAATTTCATTGGTTAATAAATTCTAAACCCTTTTCCCTCTCTATTTTAAAAAGTAAAATATTTTTAATAAAAAACTGTAGTTGCTTAAATTGGACCAATCGACAGTATAGAGTTTCTTCATTGAATTTCCATCGAAATTTCTGTCTTAGACTTTTTTTTCTTTTTTTTCTTAGCGGCCCACCACACTCCCCCATACCAAAAAGCTCATTTGAGCCCCCTGGTAATGGACGCTAACTGTTCTCAGCATGTCTGGCAGCAAACAAGAAAATAACATTAAAAACTCAAACGCGGACAAACTTTAATCATGCTGAGAACGTAAAAAATATTATTTACTACGAGGAAGTATGAAAAAAGAGAATTTTACTCAATGAATCTCAGTGGAAGAATATTCCTTTGAAGAGATGTATTTTGATGATTAACAAATTAATTATTTATTTATAAGAATTGATAATAAAAAACTAAAACTAAATAATTAGAACTAAATTTACTGCTAAGAAAATTATCAAAAAAATAAAAATAAAAAAATGCTAAATTAGTGGTTGGTTATTGGTTTAGGTTTACTTTGAAGTATTGTATTAGTTTGACCTTAAAAATGTTTCTACTAGAGCTGTTTTTTATATCTCCTGGAGGGCTGTTGAACTTCGTAGGACCAATGAAAGAAATTCGACGTTGACTAAGACAGGTAGAGGCTGTGCTGCGCATAAGATGGTGAGATTGACGGGTATTATGAACTCTCCGGCCCGCATTAAATATCAAGTTTTGGTTATGGTTAGACGAGTGCAGATTATCGAATACGTAAACTACGGTTTGTAAATCGCACAGTTTAGAGAGAGGTAATATATTATGAGATCTATCGGAACAAAGTACATTGGTTGGGTAAAGACGGGGAAGATTATAGATTGTTTTAATGCATCGATTCTGGAGGGTTTGTAAACGGGAGAGGAGAGACAATGGTGCTCTACCCCAAACCGCTATCAAATAATATAGACGGGAGTGTATGAAGGCAAAATAGAATTTCAGTAAAACATGACGTGGAACAAATGCTTTTACTCTCCATAAAATACCGCTAAAAGATGATATTTGTTTTTGCAATTGATCAATGTGGAAGCGCCAAGAAAAAGTTTCGTCTAGAGTTATTCTCAAGTACTTGAAGTTTGTTACCTTTTCAATTATTGTAGAAGATAGTTTAGGATCGTTGTGTGGTTCGATTTTTTTCCGAGGAGAGTGAAAAATCATGTACTTTGTTTTAGCAAGATTCAAGGTCAGGAGGTTGGCGGAAAAAGACTTGAAATTTGTATTGGAACATTTTCAACTGACAAAATTTTATAATCTACTGAAGTGAAAATCATGAATTCAGCATATAATTTTCCAAATGATCATTCTCAAATTATCATAAAACGATCTGATAGTTGAGTTGCTAGTAGCATTAAGTGATTTTCTTAATATGATTATTTCTATGAACTTAATCTTATATTTTTCCAGATTCAATTCATTGGAATTTTCAAGTCTTGTGCTGTTTCTTCAGTTACTAAAGTTCAGTTTCAAGATTTTTCTAAATTTTTAAAATTCAGGATCTTTATTTACTCATTTGGATTCCTTATCTGATATTTTTCAATGAAAACTGGTTCTGTGTTTTAAACATTTAATCTTTATCCTGATTTTTATTTTCAACCGATCATTCTTGCACTAATACCCTTTTGGCTTTGAGGGCATCGAATGAAACTCTTGTCACATTTGAAATAACAATTTGATGAAAAAAATTATCTGATGAGAATCTTATTCAAAAACATCTCATGAAAAGGTTTTTTTTGTGTATCAAAGACATAGAATTGAAATTCACATTTGGTGCAATTTCTGCTTTTGCACTGATTGTAACTTAATTTAATTCATATTTTGTTTCTCAAAACTCGATTTGAAATTATGATTTAGATTTAAGACACTGAATTTTGGTTCTGAATATAACGTGATTTAAAGTTTTGAACTCTTAAACTCTTATATCTCTATCTCTATGGAATGTGGATTTAATTATTTTGTTTATTTTTTTAAATTTTGTTTACTATGTTTCAAATCTGCATGATTCTTCCTAATTGTAGCTAGGTAAATATTTCTCGAACAAGCACAAACCAAACGGTCAATTATGATATGAACATTATTTCAAATATCTATCCGGTAATTTTTTTTTAAATTAGAGAAATTTAGTTGATAATAAGGGTTTAAAAAAAAATGAAAACTTAAATTTGCATTTTGCAGCTTAAATCAGAGCTTTCATTTCTAAGGAATTTCTAAATTCTACCGCAATGTTTGTACGTGATAAATTATCAATTGTTATTTGAAGATACCGAAAACTATTTTCTACGCAGACAACATGGCTATTTGAAGATAGTTTACTGAACTCATCTCCAGTGTTTTTTACACGTTTAAAAAGTTTTTTATTTTCTGGGAAAAAAATCGAATTATAGGGCCCCCCAAAAAAAATTGCCCCGGGCCCCCCGATGGCTTAACCCGGCTCTGGTGGAATCATCATAAGATTCGAATGAAGGTAAAATTTATTAGTTGAGATCGTAAGTTAAATTTTTTTTCAAACAAGACTACTCTTTTTGAGCTTTTGAAACTTTATTCTGCCACGATCGGAGATCTGAAAGGATTCAATCGCGGTAACTTGTTAAACATTGTTTTTTTTTTACATTTTTGTCGTCCATCAAAACTTATCTGTCGCATTAGCTTAGCGCCGGTTTAAGAGCTTACGAGTCTGGACCTGGCCAAAAATTTGTTGTTTGAGGTTTAGTTTACATGAATAATTGCTCGGCGTAATTTCTAACCTCTCAGAGACAAATTTACTGGACATTTCAGCGCTCTATACCTAGTTTTTTGCTTATTCATAATTCAAAATGCTGGTATAAGACTTTTGTACCCTAATGATCTTTAACCGTAGTTTCCGATCATGTCCTTCACTTCAACATTTCGTTTGAGCTTGGCTGACATTTTTAACAGTGTTTACATACTTTTTTATCACTCATTCTACATATTAATTTTCTGTATAAACAACGATTTAGTCAGTTCTCGATTTAATAAAGATGAATTTTGAAGGAAATTGCGCACAATTATTTTTGTCTTCTATTCCAGGGCTGGTAGCGGTTTGACAATGAAATAGTAGGGACTTTAGTGACCAAAATTTGAAAAAAAGTTACCAAATAGTGACTTTGAGGACCGAAAAAAGTGACCAAATAGTGACTATGTAGAACGAAAAAATAACTTTGAAGTACAAAAAATGTGACCAGTCAGGCCCGTGCGATGGACCCTTCCGGGGGGGTTTTCAAAATTCAAATTTAGATAAAATTAATAACAATACCAAAAATAAACAATTGAAAAGGAAAGGGTTTTCTTAAACCATATGTCACTCATGTTCAACACAAAAACTAAAAAAATGACTGATAAACAAAATTTGGAAATTTAAAATTAAAAAATATCTGAATTCTAAAATAAATGTCAAATCTTGTACAAAACTTAGCATGAATAGATGTTAGGAAAATCATAATAATTGTTAATTTTTATTCATCTAAATTTGGAATTCTTTTCCTCATTTTTAACTGGAAGTTTAGTGAGAAATTCCGCTGTAGTTTTTAATTTGAACAAAAAATATTTAATTACGATTTAAAATGTAAATTACCGATTACTGAATAAGAAATGAATTTTGAACAGAATTTATTCAATGTTTGATGTTTTAATTTAATTTGATAAAAAGAAGAATATATTTATAATTATTTTAAAAGTGCCAGTTATAGAAGCCAGACATAAAACCTTTAATAAAGTAAAATCCTCCATGTTCAACTACACTGACAAAGAAATGTTAGAAAATGAGTAATTATGTGAATGATAAAAACTGATAAAAAATAAAAAATAATGATTTCAAAACTTTTGTTATTAATATTCAAAGCACAAATCAAATACAAAGTTAGTTAACACTGCGTATTAAAATTTATTTTTAAAGTTGCTACTGAGAACAATTTTTCAAACTTTTTAGATAATTTTATAAATCATGATCGATCCAAAAAACATGATTTCATATACAAAATATTAATAAGAAGTGTTTAAATTTTTAATCGCAGGTTTTTGAGCTTTTAATTACAAGCTCTGAGTATTTTGTTTTTTTTTTTTGATTAAAATATTGGGTCCTGAAAGAACAGAAGGTTGAAATTATGTTTTATTATTAAAAATTTGGAGTTAAAGGCTTATGGTTGAAGAACACGAAAATTCAGAATTTAAAAACAAGGAAACAATTGTTAAAAATATGTCTTAAAAATTTAAAAAGTTTGATTGAAAAAAATCCGGCAAGTTGATTAGAAAATTAAAAAAAAAACGTACAATAAAATTCGGTGAATTCATTTGAAAATTGAAAAAACAATATGAAAATAAAAAATATCAGTTTTTAAAAACATTCCAGGAAAATTTTTTCAATAAACATGTTTCACCATAACCATTTTGGTGCTTATTTTTTTAATTATTGATTTGGTAAATAGTGTCCTCAACTATAAATTTCGTCAAATTCGTTTTGGTGATAAATTTTTGGTGTTAAAGTTTAGTTTTGTTTGTTTTGGTTTATAAAGAGTTTATTTTAGTTTTGGTGATAAAGAGTTTATTACTAGTAAAATTGATAGATAACTGATTATGGAAAAATGTCATTACAAGTATTTTTGACATCACAGCAGAAAGTGTAAAAAAAACTTGATTCTATTTAAAGCTCATTAATTCATATAAAACTTTTATTTCTAAATAATATGTTTTTAATTTGAGTTTTTGTAAAAAGAAAGTGCAGAAACTTCTCTAAAGATTTTAAATTATTTTCAAAGTCATTTCAATAACAAACCCACCGTACGAGGAAAGGTGTGCTCTGATATGTCCAACCTCACTCGAAAAGCGGCGCGTCGAACTGCAGCAAGGTTTTATATTCGACACCCTGACCAACCGTATTGACTGTGCTTACGTTCTACAACGTGTTAACATTTATGTACCAACGAGAACACTCCGACAACGTCAGTTTCTTTCAATTCCTCACCACCGTACTGCCTATGGCCAAAACCACCCTATTGACAAGTGTTGTGAACTTTTTAATTAAGTGTTTAATTTGTTTAATTTTAATATGTGCAAACGTCGTTTTAAAATAGGCTTAAGAAGAATTTCCTAGTTTTTAAGTCATCAGTCTGTACGGTAATTAAACCAAAGACGAAATAAATAATTTTAAATATAAAAACTGATAGAAATATTGCATACATATTTAGATTCGGGGAACTCAAATTAGTTGAAATTACCGTTTAAATTCATTGCACCTAAAAAAATGTAATTTTTGTGGCCTTGTGTAAATTTTTACAACCCTTTTTTTAAGCATTTAGAAGAACAAAAAACACGAAATAAAATTGAGTCTGAAATTGTTTTTTAAAGAATATTTCATATCATCATAACATTTGTTATGACATAAGAGATTTTTTTTTCATAAAAAAAATGGTTCGTTTCAATCTCAATCTTAGTTACACTTCTTAATAAAAACCCATTCTAACTAAAGGCGAGATAGGGTTTTTGTATATCAAGTTTTGAGTTCCAATACAAAAGGTTGATTGAACTAAAAACTAGAATCTACAATCAAAGTTAGTTTCAATTCACGAACGTCAAATAATGTCGTAGATCGAAATGTCTCAAGCCAAGGGTGATTCATGCCGAAATTCCGCCGGAGGCGAAAAAAATTGCTGACTGTCTGATCAAGTAATTTACCGTTACTACCGTCAACATTAACACGCGCAATTTAAATTACTTTTTTATTGGTTTATTATCGGTGAAAAAAGTGACTTTTGGTGATAAAAGTGACCATTTTTCGGAAAATAGTGACTTTAGTGACCAAATGATGAAAAAAGTGACTTTTTAGTGACTGACCCAAAAAAAGTGACCAAGTCACTAAAAAGTGACTCGCTACCAGCCCTGCTATTCTTGCATCTTTAATATGTCGGAAGTGCGTTAGTTTTGAGTTTGGAAAAAAAATGGGCTGGTTTTGCATGTCCGATTACTTAATGATCCCGCATAGGGCCGTGGTAAAAGACCTCCACTGTTGACGATCCGGAGCCAGCGTCTTCACTTGGTCCCAGTCAATATTCTCGTCGACAGTTCGGATTTCAGCGGCTAGGCTTCGCCGCCACGAGTTTCTGGGTCTGCCTCTTCTTCGATGACCTTCTGGATTCCAATCTAGCGCCTCTCTGCAAATCTCGTTTTCATCTCTTCGCAGCGTGTGCCCAATCCATCTCCACTTACGTTCCCGAATCTCGATTTCTAGCGCCCTTTGATGACACCGGCGATGTCCGATTACAGGAACATAACTATTGCCAAAAGAAATGTACCATTCCTAAATCAACTAAGCAACAGCTCTGGTTTCTGAATTCTGAAATTTGAAATATAACCATCTACGATGAATTTCAGGTGAATTACGGATCTATATTTTAATCAAACTTTAACTTTAAGCTTGTATTATGATTCGAATTTTAATTTTAATTTCTAATGCTTAGCTCTAGTTAATTGCTACTGATTGGTATTCTAATTAAAATTTTTTCTTAGCAATTTTGAAAACAGAATCCGCTGAATATTATTTTCCTTAAATATTTTGAAATTTTGTTTCAATTCTCTTCTTGATTACTGAATAAGGTTTTTAATTGTAGGGGAATGTGGGGTATCGTGGGCCATGGGGAAACGTGGGCCATGGGGAAACGTGGGCCACTTTTAATTATCTTTTAATTATGTGTTGAGATAAAAATCTCAAACCAACTGTCATCGTCGTCACTTTGCGTGAGCATATATTTCTATATGTTGTTGACTGAAATACGCATCATATGCTTCATTTATTTATCAAGCTAAAAAAGTTAGAAAAATTTACTTACATAATTAAAAAAACACCCGCTAATTTCATCGATGGGGAACCTAAAGTGCATAACAAAAATATGCTCATACGCTTATGATCTTAGTTTTGTCATGATCTTTCACGTGGAAAAGGAATTTTTGATAAAACATCAATAAGTCACACAAACGCAACCAATTTGCAAATCATAGCTTGTAAGGAATCGTGGGCCACACATCTTGAACCACCTATATTTTTATGTTTTTATACACATTCAGAACTTAAAATACGTTTTCCCTATCTGTAAAGTTTTCTTATGCCAAATGAAGAGTTATGAATAATATTTTGTCCATCCTTTATAAGAAATTTTGTCAAAACGTTCGCGAGTCAGGTTTTGGAATCTATGCGATCATACACAGCTCTCTTTTTTATTTCATCATCTGAAATTGCTTTAAAATAACGAAATGGATTAGGAAATCACAGTTTTGGGTCAACTCATAAACTTTGCTTGTTATTTGGTCAATTTGGATTTGGTGGCCCACGATTCCCCACCATTTTTCAAAATCCAAAAAATATTGCTTTTTTTTAAATAGTCAGAATTTCGGAAAAATAACTTATTAAAAATTATAAAAAATACCTTATGATTCCTTGAAAATGTAGAAAACCATGCCATTTTTTATTTTCATTTTATCTTTTATAATGAAGATGTTATGGAACAACGAAAAAAAGTGGCCCATGATTCCCCACTCTCCCATATAGTTTTGATTTTCTTTAGGGTCTGAGTTCTGGGTACTTGATTATGTCCAGAATGGCATGTTAACACATTGCGGGATATCTCGTTTTTTCGCTCGCCGCAAGTGTGCTACACTCAAAAGTTTTTTATTTTATCATTAAACTTTCTTCTACAAAATTGTCGAAATTTATTCTGTTTTTGCGAAATAATATTCTGACTTTCTGTGTAAACCCGAAAATTCTTTGATGATTTTCTGTGATACTTTTTCCATTATTTTATTGACAAGTCAAAACAAATTGGTTGTTTTCTACAGTTTGCCAAAAAAAAATAATGCACATTAGCAATCATATCACATTGTTTCAATTAAAAGTTAGGAATACAAATTTTTTATAGGCATCAAAATTTTTAATTAAAAAAAATGAGCGAAACTTAAAAAATCTGTGCTCTGTGACACAGATTCTGTGATGAAAATTTGCTCAAAATTCTGTGAAATCAGAGATTTTTCTGTAATTTTGGACAGCTTGGAGTTAATCTGACTTTTGAGTCTGAATTTGCAAACCAACAAGGAAATATGCAGGTATATCGTAACTCGAATTTATAATTTGAAGTTTGAATTCAAATTTTGAAAATTATTCTTAGGCTTTGATTCGGTTTTCAATTTTCATTTTTTAATTGTGATAAATGCGCAAAATGTTTAATAGAATCACACAAAAATTTGTAAGTTTTTTCTAAATTTTATGCAACATGGTGGCCATTTATTTTTAATTTTTTTCTACAACGGCGCGTTAGCCAATTCCACCACGGTGAACGTGATGGAACCGGCGAACACGAGCAATCGAGCTCTGCCGATCAACTGCTGGACCTTCTATCGAAACACCATGTATATCCCGCATGTGATCTTTCCCTCTATTGATCTCTCTTGTTTCTCTAACCCCACCCATCGACTCGGGATTTTAGCCGAGCGAGCACATGGTCGATTGCTTCGGGTTTGCCGCAACTTACGGTCAGATGAAGAAGCAATCAGTGCCGCTCAAGGTTCCGAGCAGACCAGTTACACAGGGAGGTGTTGCTCTGTTGAAATCAATACTGATGTTATGAAATCGCTTGGTACATCTTTGTACCTGAAAATGATCACATTTTCATATGTGATGAAAGAAATTAGAGAAACATGAACTATCAAAGAACGAAAGAACATAAGCCGTAAATATCATGAAAATTTCGAAAAAGATACAACGGCTCACCGACAGGAAACTTATTGTGAAAAACTATTTTTCTTAACAAGAGATAAGTTCTTCGCGCCTTTTCTGCTTGTCAATAATTTGAATTTTCATTTTTGGACAAATTTTTCAACCGTTTTTAACATGTAACATAAACCAGAAAATTTTGATAGATTTTTTTTTGCAAAAACTTGAAGTATGGTTATGATACAAAATGTGTACTGAATATTGTGATTTTTTAAATTGTTCCTTCCATTACCTCAATTCAAAATAGTCAAAATTACCAAAAAAAAATCTCGAAATATTTTGGAACTAGATCTGAAATGTATGAAAAAATTTGAGATGTATGCGCTGCGCTCAAAAATCCTGGTTTAAAAAAAACGACTTTTCCCACAAGTCTTCTATGGAATTTAGATTCCGATTTTATACCGCTTTTTAGAAAAAAAAAATTTATGATAATACCAATGAACTTTAGAATTCAATAGGGTTAATCAGGGAAAAATGATAAATCCATAAACAATTTTCCCGGTTTTGATTAGAAATTCCAGGTTTTCCCCGGTTTTCCCGGTTCCATTTTCAATTTCCATTTTTTTCCGGTTTCCCCGGTTCGCTGGCCACCCTGTTAGCTGCTACTTCTCCTACTCATACAGCAATCGCTTCGAGCGTTCGAGTCGCAGGGCTTTTATTCGTTCTTTTATCAAATGATGATGCATTTAAGTAATCTTTGACCAATCGTTGCATGGAAGAATTCGAGATATTTACTTCCTAAGTCAGCCTCTGGAAAGATCTTACTGGATTACGCTTCACTTTCGTCTTGGCAATTTTACCACTTTTACAGTGCGTGTGACATTTGAATATCACTTTTTTGGTTTTTTTTTGAATATTTTACTCTCACGTGATGTAAAAGAAATTCCAATATATGGAGCTTACCTGAAAATTCTTTGGCTACAACTTTTCCAAAGACAGACAGTTCTAATTTTTTAAATACTAAACATGCCAACACTTTGTAATATTCATATCTTCAGGAGTCAAATGACCCTAAACACTTTTTCCACTAAAACTCTCTTGTTTCTCAGCCGATTTATACAAAATTTATGGTTTTGGAAAGATTCAAAGTCGAAGAAAACGAATTGAAAAAAACATGTTCAGGTAAAAGACTGTGAATCAATTATTGAGTGCTCGAAAAAAAAATCAGTTAGTGTATAAGTAAGCTGAAATTAGAAGCTATATGTATATGGAAATATTTTTTAAGATCTCAAAAAATGTGAAAAAAGTGTTGTACAAACCGTACGTTTTGATCAATCAACCACCGAAGTTGTTCCAGTCACAGTAGAAAAATTTAGAAAAGTAAATTGCAAAGGTGACGTAATTTGTCACATTTTGGCAGCTTTATATTTATAAAAAACGAAACAAAGAATTTATGACGACTATTTGAAGGTAGCTGTTTTTCGAACTTTATATCAATCCTGTAGTGGAATTTGCGAAAAAAAAATAATTATATTAGGCGTTATCATCATTTACTGTTCAAAATATGCCATTTGACCCTCTCCGGTACCGTTCAGTGTTAAGATATATGTTTGAAAACCAAACAATTAGACAGAAACTGAAACCCGGTTTAAATCAAGAACATCAAGTTGATTCCAAATCACTTTTCGTTTATTGATGTACCTATGAATGTATTCATTTCTTCATCAATTTACCAAAAAAATATTTTTACCGTACCGATGTACAAGATCTAGCACCAAGTTAGAATTCTGGACGTAAAATTCCATGAAAATCATTAAACTCCTAATAATGAAATTCCCAAGTGTCAGCAACAGTTTTACAAAACATTAGTCACATCCTGAAAAACTAAAAGCAATTTTTAAAACAATGGATGAATCATCCAATAGGATGGAAATTCCCGTAAAAAATACCTCCTTACACAATCTCCTTTATCCTTTTTTATAACATCAAACAAGCTGCGAAAAAATCGTTTTATGGCAGACGTTCTTTTGAATACATGTTCGAGCATCTGTAATTTAGAATTATTGGGGGTCCATCTAATATTGGGAGGGCCATAGTAAATTTTCGAACAAACGCAGAAAAAAAACAGCCAAGAACCTGTTGGGGCCGTAGGTGAAAATCGTGACCAACGCCAAATGTACCCGGGAGATGCATTTGGTGCGCAAAGTCATGTTGCTTGTTATGTTGAACCGACAAGTAGGTATCCATAAGTTGGGCTGTTCAGTATGGGCGGTATGGGGCTTCAACAGCTTTCAATTTATGAATAAGCTTAGGATAATGTACTGTCAATTATGTAATGATAACATATGTGCCGCCGCTCATGGAACTGGATGATGAGTTAATATTATGAGAGAAAAATTCAGGCTACCGTTTCATTTTTTGTATTTTATTTTTTAAATCTGAAGAAACTTTGTTTGTTATTTTTAATTTTGATTTCAGAAAAATATATTTTGGATTATTGTTTCAAGGTTCGTACTGTTTGACGTTATGATGAAAAAGAATAGAAAAAAACCCGAAAAACATTCATATCCAAACAACCGTATCACGAGGCAGCATTTATCGACAGATGCATCAACTTTTCGTTCCCATCAGTTCTAGTTATTAAATTACGAACTCTGGGGCTCCGGGTATTAAAAATTAATAAACCGCTGTCTAAGAACGATTTTGCTCACAGTCAATCATGTACTCGAAAGGAGCAAAAAAAAAATGCTGAAGGCAGGAGGTAGAGAAAAAAACTTCCCGACTATTTCTCACAAACCATTCAAGGGCCATCATGAGGGATTCCATTTTTCAGGCCATTGTTTGTTCTGTGATGGGTTTATGTACATTACATTCATTCCCGTAGCTTGACGTGCGCTTCAATGTGCATGTGTACATACATTTCTCTTTAAATCCAAGTCCAAAACAATAACAGCAACGGGTCCCTCCGCTACGATTTCCTTTGGGCTCACTTGCAGAACAGGAGAAAAGTAAATATAAAAAGAAAAAGCGAATGCAAAAAGGGGCTGAAACTTTAGCTTCTACCGATTCGGGGTTGAACTCGAGAAAGGAAATAATGAAGGGGGAAACCTCTGGTACAGAATGGAGTCGATTTTTAGAATTGCTTGAAAGTTTTTCTGACCAAGCAAATCAAAACATTCACATATTAGTTTCCATTACTAATCATGAATTGATTGTTTGAATGTATTTGTCAAATTTTCGGTTCAAGATTCTGGATTTAGATTTCAGCTTTCTTTATGAGAAAAAATTTAGATTCTAGGTTTTTATATTTGAATTTCCGATTTATTTTCATAATTCAACATTCCAATTCCGATTTCAGACACTGATTTCAGATTCAAATTTCATATTTCAGAGTCAGATTACAGACAAAGATTCAGATTACAGATTTGTTTTTCAGAAAACCTGAACCTATCTAACAAATCTAAATGGCTAACACATAAACAAATACAGATTTAACAAATGTCACCCGAAATTCAGATTTCAGATTCGGTAAAATGATGTTTAACAAAATTTGTTGTAAGATCAATTCATTGGTTTCCTTTTAAATTCAGAGCTACTATTTTTTTTTTCGTTTTTAAATTCCCAAGTTTATCTTAGTTTTAAAAAATTTAAAAAAAAATCTTATATGCGGGAATGTTTGACAAGTCACATAAAGCGCACTTCAAAGTCTTTTGCTCGGCAAATTTCGAGCTTTTTTTTGCCTGGGTTAATATTATTCATTCAGAAAGGAAGCTTGTAAGTGTGATCCCAGGAATTTTAAAATGGAAAAAAACAAAAATTTATCGACAGTTTTCCTAAAAAAGGAAAAATAAGAAATTTAGAATTCAAAACTGAACGTGAAGAATTTAGGATAAATTATGCAATTATATAAAAATTCGCAGTCTTATTAAAGTGTCCATGATTCAATTCAAAGGGGATAGAAGGAATGAATGAAGTTTATCTCTAAAATAAATTTAAGAAATCGCGAAAACCTAAAATTTGTAAAATATTAGAAATCTGTTCTGAAGATCGAAACATTAAAAATCTAGAATATCTAGCTAATCATTAGGGTTAACGGTTCAAGTTGCCTAAGTCAGATTTATTTTGAACCATTGATACAACAGGGTGGCCTACAAGTTTCTATTTTTGAATTCCCAGTTTTCCGATCGATGTTTTGTGTTTCCCCGGTTTCAAATTACATAAATAAATATGTTTATCAGTTTTTTTTAACCAAAAAAAAAAAAATATTTTTATGATAGTAACATGGATTTTTTTTTACAGAAAATATAACCGTAATCCGCTCTTGAGTGTCAATATGTTGGCGGCTTGTATCTTTACTCAGGCGCATTAAGCTACAGCACTTCAGTTTTTCGTTATGCAAAGTCTCAGAACAAAAATCCGAAAAACATGCTTTGGAAAAGAATCTGTAGCAGAGTTTTTTCAGCACGTATCCGGGCCGCACATATCCGGGCTGTTTTATCTAAAAACCTGGCGAAATCCGACCATTTCATTCCAAGTAGTCGACAAAAAACCTAGGCAATATCCGGGCAAATTTGGTTAAAACCCAGAATTTCTCAACATAAATCGAGAAAAAAATTACTTGAACAGTTTTTTTCCGTCAAAACTCATCAGCAGATTTTAAATCGAATTTCGGTCTTCCAAAAAACCATTCATAATTAATTTTATAAAACTTGCTGGAAAAATTTCGTTGTGAACGCATAAATAGAACATTTTTACAACAAAATTTGTTTTTTTTGTTTGGTTTGCCCAATTAAGTGAATAAATCCGAGCAAAATCTGGGCTTTTTCAATAAAACCGGGCAACCGTGCCGGGCGGACTTTTCCAAAATTTTGTATTAAATATCTGGGCAAAACCGGGCAATCTGGCAAGCTAAAGTTAGAAGCTATGCGTTGCGCACAAAAATAAGATAAGATTCTGACCACAAAAAATAAAAATTTGGTGTAAAAACCGTACTCAAAATTGTTTTTGTCACAGAAGATAAATTTTGAAATATGGATCGGAAAGTTGACGTAATTTGATTACATTTTGGTATCTTTAAATTCTCAGAATACGAAACACAGAATATTTGACGACTTTTCAAGGGTAGCTGTTTTCGAAGTTTTTGTCAATTTGCAATTTCTCAGATTTTCTAACATTTTTAAAATCAACTTTATACTAGATTTTGAGTATGTTAACGAAAAATTTCCGCAAAAAAATTATATTCACTAGAAATACAATTCCATACTGGTTCTAGTGAAACAATTAAATAAGTACAGCAATGCTTTCCAAAAACAGCGGTTTTTGTCAGGAGTGCTGTATTGACACTCCAGGGACTGTAACCAAGGTTGCCGAAGAAAATTCTGTGTTTTGACGAAATAAAATTCTGACTTTCTGTGATTTAACGCAAAAATTCTGTGATGGATTTCTGTGATGCTTTTTCCATTAATTTCAATCAAAAGTCATGTCAAATTGCGTCTTTTTACATTTTACTTAAGAAAAATCAATAAACATTACCAATTTATATCATAATTTTCCAACTCAAAGATAATTATTCAAGTTTATATCGGTATAAAAAAAAATAATTTTGAAAAAACACCCAAAATTTAAAAATTTTGTGAAATTTGTGAATATTTCCAAAATTTTGTGTTCTATGACACAGATTCTGTGATGCAAAAATGGCTTAAAATTCTGTGAAATTATAGACTGCAACGGGTGAAACTTTCTGTGACGAATGAGGGATAATATTAGCAGGTTTAAATGCAAAACCGCAAAGAAGAAATTCAATTATTACCTTAACTTTATCCTACAAAATCTCGTCGAAAATTGTGACCTTTTTCTAAGTCTTTATAA
This sequence comes from Uranotaenia lowii, assembly GCF_029784155.1. Lineage (NCBI taxonomy): Eukaryota > Metazoa > Arthropoda > Insecta > Diptera > Culicidae > Uranotaenia > Uranotaenia lowii. The sequence goes on from NC_073693.1 coordinate 245,220,349, forward strand.
AGGAAACTTGTTTATTTTATTTTTTTGATTAGAATGGCTCTGATACATATAAAGTCATGTGATAACCTTAAAATTTCAAATTGAAGTTCTAATCAAAAATTAGTTTATTTTTTTTTGTCCTCACATTGAACCTTACTTTTAATCTCTGGCTTTTAAATAGATTTCGCTGAATCTTATTCTCTGAACCTTTTTAATACCGAGCCAAATGGCCGGATTTGCAGAGGTCTACGGAAAAGATAAAAAAAAATCAAAAAACAATGTTCACAGAATGATTTACATTATTTGAGATTTTTATTTTTTGGAACATAATCTTAACTCTGGGAAAATATTAATAATTCTATCTTTTGGAACATATTAAGCTGAGATGAGCAAACTTAAACCCCTTTTAAACCGCAACAACGATATATCCCCGCTCGGTTTTAAAAGGGTTAAGCATTCTGATTTTTTTTTAGATTGTGGCCTTGGACACTGAATCCGGTTTTAGATGGATAAATTTTAAATTATTTTTTTATATTGCGTTTTTAGAGCCTGAGTTCTGCTTGCTGGATACTGGATTTGGCAAATCATTCTTAATTCCGAGAATTTTCAATCAAGCCTAAAAAAAATCAACGTTAATGCAAATTTTAAATTTGAAATCTCAATCCAAATTCGTTGCTGCTTTTGTGAATAAGGGTTCCGAAACTTATACGCATATAATTGGTGCAATAAGGACGTTTAACCGCTTCTCCGATCATTTTGATTTTGACGTTTCGAGGGAATCGAAACGAAGAAGAATCCTTAGTGCTTTAAGTATAGTATAGGGTAAATTCCATGTAATTGTAGTTTGTCTGTAATTTTTAACCTATCATTTGGATCAATATGTGATCTGTGATGAAAATAAACAAATAACAAATGATAAGTATTTTTTTTTTATTTCTCTTCTAATGTAGAATGCGGTTTCAGAAAAAGCGCAATTTTTTTTGTAAATTTAATTAAAAAATCTTTGATCATGAGACCTTTGTAAATAAGAAGACCTACATGTGATTTAGGACTGTATTTATTTAATTTTTTTAATTTAAAATACATTTTTTACAATCCACTAGCAAAGAAAAAATTTTAAAATACCCATAAAATATTTAGGAACTGAATCGTAAATACTGTAAATGTAAGCGCTAAGCACAAAAATTCAGATTTTTTTTCATTATTGAATTTACTTTCCGATTCTCTCTCGCTTTTCCCCAATGACCAACCTTTAATAAACAACTATGAAATGTAGCACATGGAAAAAAAATATCATGATAAAATGAATAAACTTTAGAATTCAATAGGTTTTTATTTGAGAAAAACGATTTCTACAGATTTTGTCCGGGTTTTTATTCGAGATTTCGGGATTTTTCTCAGTTCGCTGGTCATAATATGGTTTTAAAGACAATAAATAGGATTTTTAAGAACAGGTGAACCACAGTTTAAAAAATTTTGTCAATTTTAATTCTGGCAGTTCGGTGATGGAATATTCCTTTAAAAGAATTGGAAAGTGATACATAAAGCATGGATCACGATGAATCTGGACGCCTTAAAACGGGTCTATCTCGGAGCTATGTAAACGAAATAAAAATGTTTTATACTTAAAATGTAGGGTTTTTATTGCACTTTAAAGGAAAAATAATAAAAAAAATATTCCGATAGTGTTTTGATGAATTTTCGAACTTTTCGTCGAGTACCACTCATCATAGTTTGGACACCCTATTCGCTGATTCAGCGGCCATTTTGTTCCACAATCTCTTCGTCTCTGTTGCACCCCGAGTCGTCCTACCATTCTTCTTCACCTTCTGCTTGAAAATTGTCCAAAATTTTTCAATAGGGCGAAATAGAGGGCAGTTGGGTGGGTTGATGTCCTTTTCGACAAAATCCACCCGTTGGCCCGATAAAACTTTAGTACCTCTTTTTTGTAGTGGCAGCTTGCCAAATCTGACGAAAACTTTACTGGTCCTTTGTGAGATCTAATGTACATTTCGGAGTCCATGGTCTTGTTTTTCACAAAAACCGGGGTTTTTCGTCCGCAGCTGCAAATACCTTGCCCGATCAAACACTTTCTTGCAAACTTATCGGCAAAAACGAATTCGAACTTGCCGGGGACATCACCCTGACCGGTTCAGTGCCCCACTGCAGCGGCTTTATAAAATTTTTGTCCAGGACTTGGATTTCGCGCCAGGATTTTGCGATTTTTGAACCCGACCACGTCGGGTTTTTGACGTAGGTGTCCCAAATTTATTTTCGTCTCGCGGCCTCCATAACGTATAACTTTTTTGGAACAAAACGAATCGCAATGAAATTTTCAGCACTGATAGAGGATGATGATGATATTTATTTAAGACCTTTCAACCTTAGAGGTCATTCGGGTCTGCCTGATAGAGGAACATTTCCGAAAAAAGTACGTCAAAACATTCCAGATCCAACAACTAGGAGCGCAATGGTGTAATAAACAGTGCGTCCAGATCCATCGTGATCCATGCTTTTTGGATAGAAAAGTTAGAAGAATTTTTTTTATAGATGTTGAAAAGAGCAAACAAATATTTTGCGAGGAAAACTTATTAACACATTGCGGACCTAATACGAGATATCTCCTTTTTCCACTTGTGGCGAATGTGCTACACTCAGAAGCATAACTCAAATGTGTCAAATTTCATAATGAAACTATATTCTACATAATTGAACACTACACTTTCGGTAACTCAAAGAAACAAATTCTTCATAAATTTGGTAAAGAGGTTTCGGAGATTCAGAACGCCGAATTCCGGTGTATCTAGTCGAATCTAAAGTTTATTCATAAATTTTGTTTGTATAAACTTATCAAATTATGTTTATAAAAAAATAAAAAATGTATAACTGTAAGTACTGTACTGTAAATACTGTAAATAACAAACGCCTAATTACTAGCCAAATGCCGGTGTATTGTCACAAAACCAACAAGTAAGTCAATGGAACTAGATCACATACCTGTAAATGCCCAAATTCATACAACGGTTGGGATTGCCACCTTCTTGATAAGCTGCCTCCGGTTACACCAAAAGTTCAATGAAAAGAATCATTGAACCATTTCCATTTTTTGGTTTCATCACAAACAGAAATCTAATCCGATTTCGAAAGTAAGAGATCTTCCTTTTATTGTGTCACCAACAGCTTCATTCACAGAAAAAAAAAAAGATCCAAATCTTGTCAACACAACTTTTGTCACCCGTCGTGGTGAAGTAATTGACAACCCAAACGAAACTCAAACAATGACGAAGTGATCCTGTAGGTCGCGCCAAAGATGAAGATTAGAATAGTAGAGACACGAATCGATTCGGTATCACACTTGTTGTACACCCAAACAGGAAACTGAAACTGAATCTGGGATTCGGTGGAAGAGGACATGGAACGTGGAAGGATCTTCCGGTGCTTGGGTAAATAATAATAATGCCTGCCTGCCTGGCTGTTAGCATTTCCGACTTTTGGTGATGCATTCATCCGCCGAGGGAAAAGGGATAGCCGATGTTTTCTATTCAATCATTGAACAGGCATGCGCAATGGGTCGCGTGTTTTAATTGCAGTTTGGGGAGGATTGATTCAAACTTGATGTCAATAAATTAGAACTAGGAATAAATAAAAACAAAATAAATGATTTTCAATAATAAGTTTATAAGAATCTGACATATTGCGTTGAGGATGGCCAAAAGCCAATTTCTCGAAGTTTAACTAAATTTTTGAATGTAGTTCGAAAGCTTTATTTTTTCGCATTATGCGTATTAACTATAATCTCACAAAATTTGAGCTTTCTAAAAGATGTGTGTGATACAGAAATTCTACGAAAGTCGGACTTTTTGGACATTCAAATTGCAATATCTCAAAAAATACGCAACAACTATTGATTTTGCAGAGTTATTGTTAAAGTTATTTAGAGTTCTATCAGTTATTTTAAAATCAGTGGTATAAAAGTCATGATTCAAAATTTGAGTGTTGGACCGAAAAAATGCTATTTTCATACAATTTTGGACGGTTAATTAGATTTTTTCTTACTCAATTATCAAAATTTTCAAAAAAGGTAATGCCGAAAAGAAAATGATTCATTTGTGTTTTAAAGTCAAAACATCATGATATTTTTTTGTATAAAATTGATTTACATATAAAATATGATCTTTAAATGCAAACATTCGTTCGAAATTTTACAGATCCAATTGACACAACATTTCCAAAACTTCAGGCGCGCTAGCTTTAAACAACAACTACTTTGCAAAATTTCAATAATTGGCGTTTTTTTACTGTGACTGGCTCTTACTCTGCGCATTTTTATATCTCGCTATCAAGAAACCAATTTTAAAATCAATAAAAACTTTTAGAAAAAGCCTAAGCTAAATGAGAAAATGCGCAAAGATTGGAACTAAACAGAAATGGTACCGATTTGGGTAATTTATGAAATTTTTGAAAGTAGTGATGATTTTAGAAAAAAAAAATTTACCATCTGAAACTTATTGCTTTCTAAAGGATAGAGGTATTTAAAACAAATTGGAAACTTTAAGTTTTATTGAAAATTTTGTACTTAGAGTATGAATATGATAAAAAGATACGTATTGCAGGGCTGGTAGCGAGTCACTTTTTAGTGACTTGGTCACTTTTTTTGGGTCAGTTACTAAAAAGTCACTATTTTCATCATTTGGTCACTAAAGTCACTATTTTCCGAAAAATGGTCACTTTTATCACCAAAAGTAACTTTTTTCACCAAAAATAAACCAATGAAAGAGTAATTTGAATTACGCTTATTAAAATTGACATGAGGCGAAAATTTATTTGAAAATCCGTATTTAATTCTCCTATGTTTGGGTCGGTTCTAATATATGGATGTTTTTATATAGGTTTCTCCCAGAGAGAAGAACCACTCATTCGCCTAATGCAGTGGTCGGCAGAGAGAGAGAGCCAAAAACTTAAAATTTTCAAAATTTCAGAGTTTGAAAGAGCCACGTTGAAGATTTTTTGTTTTTGTTTTTAATAAAAAAAAACAAATCAAAATTTATGAATGATCAGTGAACTTAAATTTTACGAAAATAACTTTAAAATCATATAGAGTTTTTTCTTACTCTTGCTAGCAGATTTTTTTTAATCTGATTCTGATTACCATTAAGTACATGGATTCACTTCTGGATCGTCATCTCTTCAGAAATGGCGTGATTTTATATTAATCTTAATTCGTTGGCAAATATCAGGTCGATAAAACTTAACATAGGTACATAAATATTAAACTTAAATAAATTTGCATGAGGTTGAAGTGAAAGATTTTAACATAATATCATGATTTATAATTTCTTTGGTAAAGTAAAGCTTTTTAAAAAAACGAAATAAAGGGAAATAAAATTTAAATTTCCTTATAATTTTCAAGTTTTCTCATCACAATTCCCCAGAATAAGCTAATACATTCAAAAATCCAGAAGTATAAGGTTCAATTCAATTGAAATTTATGTAGTCAACAATTTAAATCTTCAAAATTATACTCCTGATAACAGGTTACAAATGTCATTCCAACGAATGTTCTGAATTTTAGGCGTCTATAAAATTCAAAAATCTCATTTAACATCACATGTGATATTTTCAGCATTCTGCGTCCAATTAATGAATACTGAAATTGAATACATTGTAGATAATTCTGCTTACTAAAGCATAGATTACTGGAAAAAAAAATTGGTCGTTTCACCAGTATAAATCTGTAAAAATATGATTTTGTTACCTTTATTACAATTCATTGAAAATTCGTGACAAATAAAAAAAGACAGTAAATTTTAACTGGCAAGATTAGTTCAAGGACACTTTTGAAGTTCCGAAACTTTTTTCGCCTCCGGCGGAATTTCGGCATGAGTCACCCTTGGCTTGAGACATTTCGATCTACGACATTATTTGACGTTCATGAATTGAAACTAACTTTGATTGTAGATTTTTATTTTTAGTTTAATCAATCTTTTGTATTGGAACTCAAAACTTGATATACAAAAACCCTATCTCGTCTTCAGAATGGGTTTTTATTAAGAAGTGTAACTAAGATTGAGATTGAAACGAATCATTTTTTTTATAAAAAAATCTTTTATGTCATAACAAATGTTATGTTGATATGAAATATTCTTAAAAAAAACAATTTCATACTCAATTTCATTTCGTGTTTCTAAAAGTTTTTTTTTCTAAAGGGGTTTTAAAAATTTACACAAGGCCACAAAATTTACATTTTTCTTAGGTGCAATGAATTTAAACGAAAATTTCACCTAATTTGGGTTCCCCGAATCTAAATATGTATGCAATATTTCTATCAGCTTTTGTTATTGAAATGACTTTTGAAAATAATTAAAAATCTTTAGAGAAGTTTCTGCACTTTTTTTTTTACAAAAACTCAAATCAAAAACATATTATTTAAAAATAAAAGTTTTATATGAATTGATGAGCTTTAAATAGAATCAAGTTTTTTTGCACTTTCTGCTGTGATGTCAAAAATACTTGTAATGACATTTTTCCATAATCAGTTATCTATCAATGTTTGATTTTACTAGTAATAAACTCTTTATCACCAAAACTAAATGTGTTCGGCCGAATTTGACAAAATTTCTATTTTAGGACACTATTTACCAAATCAATAATTTAAAAAAATAAGCACCAAAATAGTTATAGTGAAACATGTTTATTGAAGAAACTCTTCCTGAAATGTTTTTAAAAACTAATCTTTTTTATGTTCATATTGTTTATCAATTTTAAAATACATTTTCCGAATTTTATTGTACAGTTTTTTTTTTAATTTTCTAATCAATTCGCCGGATTTTTTTAATCAATAATATTTTTTATATGAAATCATGTTTTTTGGATCGATCATGATTTTAAATTAATCTAAAAAGATTGAACAATTGTTCAAAGTAGCAACTTTAAAAATAAATTTTAATACGCAGTGTTAACTAACTTTGTGTTTGATTTGTGCTTTCAATATTAAATTAAACCATCGAACATTGAATAAATTCTGTTCAAAATTCATTTCTTATACGGTAATTCACATTTTAAATCGTGATTAAATATCTTTGTTAAAATTAAAAAATAACAGCGGAATTTCTCACTAAACTTCCAGTTGAAAATGAGGAAAAGAATCCCATATTTAGATGAATAAAAATTAACAGTTATTATCATTTTCCTAACATCTATTCATGGTAAGTTTTGTACAAGATTGGACATTTATTTTAGAATTCAGATTTTTTTAATTTTAAATTTGCTAAGAAATTCTTTGGAAACTAATTTATTTCTTACTTTCTTGACTTATCGAAAATTTGGAACGTTCATTGTAATATGTTTCCAAAATTTTGTTTATCAGTCATTTTTTTAGTTTATGTGTTGAACATTTTTTATTTTTGGTATTGTTATTATTTTTTATCTAAATTAGAGCCCCCCCTCCCCCGGGCCTGATTTGGTCACATTTTTTGTACTTCAAAGTTACTTTTTTCGTTCTACATAGTCACAATTTGGTCACTATTTTCGGTCCTCAAAGTCACTATTTGGTCACTTTTTTCAAATTTTGGTCACTAAAGTCACTACTTTTTCATTGTCAAACCACTACCAGCCCTGCAAACGAGGTATCTGTATTCAAATAGATACATTAAAATTATCGTTTTCAATTCAAATAAATATGATAGGATTGAGGTGGTGTTCTCAAGAAATGTATGTTTATACCCGTCAAAGTTGTAAATATTTTTCAAAATTTGATGAGGATTACATTCTTTGATTTCGCTGTCTCAGAAGTAGTTTTTTCGTAAATGATAAACTTTGATTTTCCTGTAAGCTACAGCTCAACTATTGTGTTTAATTCACTCGAAAACATACACACGCTGTAGAAATAAATTAACTGATTTTAGTTTTTGTTGTTTCGAAACAGTTATTCTTTGCATTTACGGTTCGTAATAAATTATATCTTGGAAACATTGTTAAATAAGGCTTCAAAAAATGCTATTTTGCATTTTGGTCCTTTTCGCTTGTTTCTACAGCGGATGAAATTTTTGAATTCTCTTCTGGACCTAAATAAATCTGTGCAAGGTCACAAGACGCAATTATCGCATTAGCACGAATTTATAAATATTTTATTCAAAAATATATGAAATATTAGCGCGGTGAGCTGAAGAACCGCAGCTTTACATCAAAAGAGCCGCAGGTTGCCGACCTAATGTATTCAGAACCCCAGAGGTTAGTCCGTACAATAGTAACCAGAGTGTGCAAAGAGGATGTTTGGCCTGCCGATGCGCTACTACCACAGGATATTTTTGATAACGTTGAGAACCTTCTTTCACCTGAAAACATCGAAAGGCCATCGAAACCCGTAATATGGCAGAAGTCGAGCTAGCTCAAGCGATGCTAGAGGGTGTTTCGACTGTTAGGAAACAGCAGTCTTCACAAAAACGAGCTGCTGACCAAGTTCAAGATACCGTAGAGAAGAAAAAGGCGCGTTTGATAACTGGCTTCTTCGCCAAAAAGCCGAAGAATTACCGAAGACGGTGGACTTAAATGCGTTTTTCATGATACAAAAAGGAATAAATTTGTAATCCAATGAACATTTAACACTTTGCAGATCAAAAATCATCTTTATTAAACTTGATAACTACAGAATTATCTTTGGCTGACTATTTTATTTGCTTCAAAATCTATTTGGTCACATTTTTTGTACTCCAAAGTTACTTTTTTCGTTCTAAATAGTCACAATTTGGTCACTTTTTTCTGTCCTCAAAGTCACTATTTGGTCACTTTTTTTCAAATTTTGGTCACTAAAGTCACTACTATTTCATTGTCAAACCGCTACCAGCCCTGGTATTGTAGTAAAACTCATTTTAATTAAACGGTACATTTCGTATAAATGATTCAAAACAGCCGCAAATAAGTAAATTCAAGTCTCAACGAAAGTAATATTTGAATCTTGTAAGCAATCATTATTTATTTTAAAAACCTCGTTTGAATGTATTTTATAAACTTTGTAAAACCCTATGCTTTTCGTGAAAGTAGATAGATTTTCAAAACGTTTATTCAGTTTAAAAACTGGTTTGATTTCACTGTGTTAGATAAGATCACAAATTAACCAATGATTTCTCGTTAATTTTATCCAACAATGATACCGAAATTTACATTTCGTTCTCCTTAATATTTTCATCTGAAAATATTTGCTGAGTTTTTATTTTAGTTTAGTGGAGTTTAAATTGTTGGAATTCGAACAGATCGAACTAAACATCATCAGCATTTTTCGAGATACTTCAGTTAACTGTAAAAATCATTCCTACAAGAGGCAACATTTATGAATTGTAAATATGGATAAGAATCAGTTATTTTCGTCGATCATATTCGCTTTTTTTTTTGTTTTGTAAATGAGATTCACATTCTGTTGTTTAGAAATTTTCTCAGGGCGTGAGCTCTCAATTCGGCCTGGTAAAACCGAATCAAACCTTTAGTCAACTTTCGTTAAAAAGTTGACTAAAGGTTCAAAATGTTAAATTCTAGCATAAATTACAAGATAAGCTCCAAAACTCGCAATTATGCTACGCATTCCCAGATTTTAATGAACCGTCTTCGTTTAAAGTCTGCTTCATTTAATATTGGAACAAATTTTTTTGCTCATTGTGGCGCTCCTAGTGGACGGATTTGGAAACTTTTTTCACCCACGTGTCGGGAAATTCATTACCTTTCACCATGTATTTATGTCATAACACCAAACGATAGCATTTTGTAAACAACCGCCATGGAAGCCGAACGGAGAGATCAAATTGTGCACAGTTTTCTTGAAAATCCATTGTTGTCGGCATCGAAGCTAGCTAAACAGCTTAAAATGCCCAGAAATACCGTATGGCGTGTTATCAAGCAGTACAAGGAAACATTGACGTCGGAGTGGAACTGTCGACCGGAAACTGCGTGGGAAAGTCATCAAGGCCGTCAAGAGGAATCCCAATCTTTCAGACCGCGATTTGGCCAATAAGTTCCAGGCCGCTCACAGTACGGTGCGACGAATTCGTCTCCGGAAAGGAATAAGGTCATTCCGAGCCAGCAAACAGCCAAATCGGACGCTGAAGCAGAACAATGTGGCCAGAATCCGTGCTCGAAAGCTGTACGACCAAGTGCTGACCAAGTTCGACGGATGTATTCTGATGGACGATGAGACCTACGTGAAGGTGGACTTTGGGCAAATCCCAGGTCAAAAATTTTATTTGGCGACGGCTCGGGGGGATGTACCTGCAAAATTTAAGTTCGTGTTTGCGGATAAATTCGCCCGCAAGTGATTTGGCAGGGGATATGCAGTTGTGGACAGAAAACCAAAGTCTTTCTCACTGACAAGACAATGACATCAGAAGTCTACAAGAAAGAGTGCCTACAGAAACGGATTCTGCCGTTTATTCGTGCCCACGACCGTCCAGTAATGTTTTGGCCGGACCTCGCAAGCTGCCATTACAGCAAAACGGTTATGGAATGGTACGCAACGAACGGGGTCAGCGTAATACCGAAGGACCTCAACCTCCCAAACTGCCCCAGTTCCGGCTGATAGAGAAATACTGGGCAATCACGAAGCGGAGGCTTAAGGCAAAGGGAAAACTTGTTAGGAACATGACTCAAATGAAGAACTGGTGGAATCAAATCGCCAAAACGGTGGACGAAAAGGGTGTGCGCCGCCTAATGTGCCGTATTACGGGAAAAGTACGAGAATTTCTTCGAAACAGCAATGAATATTTTTTTTTAATTTTTTTTTATGAAAGAGTAAAGAAAATGCTACATTTGTTTTTTTTTTTACATAGTATTCCGTCTTACGACATAACTTGACGAACATAATTCCTAAAATTCACTCGGTCCATGGCAACCGTTCTCCAATTTCTCAGGCACCCCACGTTCGCCAGATCACGCTCCACTTGGTCTAACCACCTCGCTCGTTGCTACATTTGTATGAAAAACAAATTATGAATTCGTTAATAAATGACTGAACTACACGCAATTGTTTGTGTTCCAATATTAAATGAAGCAGACTTTAGCTTTGAATTGCTGTGAACGTTATGTTTTAAATTTGAACCGATTTCATAAAGTGCGGAGTGAGCCATCTTCATCAAGAGGTTGCCCTTTTAATGTTTTTTTTTTACAAATGTAGAGCTTGTATGTTCTTGCAAAAAATTGCTCAAACGGGAAAGCCATCTTATCTTTATGAAAAACTTACTAGATCTTGGAGCTCTCGCTTCGGGAATTGTAGTATCCCTCGTCGCCATACTGAATCTCATAGTCGAACCATATTTGTCGGGGGCATGAGTATCTCGAATCAACTTTCTAGTTCCTTACGGAACTGTGATTCATGAAAAAATTATAGAAAGTTATGAGTCGTTTCGTGAGTAGGGAAAGTCGGGTACGACGGACATGCTAAGTTAGAAACGCAACAGAAAGTCAGATTTTCCTTTTTCATCGCAGTTTACGTGCAGATGGGTACACTGTATAGATAAGGTACATTTTGCCAGAAAAAGTACATATTTTTGTGAGCTAAGTATTTGAGAACGTTTTCAGCCTAAAATGGAACCAATTAGTCCAAGTCCAGAAGCGAAACAGGGTTCTCAGAATTTCGTTATTTAAAGGTGCTGTTTACACCGGCAATTCACTTTCAGTAGTTTTAAGGCCTGATTGAGAAGTTGAGTGCCTTTTGACCAACAATTGGTCTTGCCAAGGTGTTTTGGAGACAACCGATGAAAAATTTTAAAATAACTGGAGAAACTATGTGTCCGTTTTACGCGAACGTGAGGTTCCCGTTTACCCGCCTTAGCAACTTTTTTTTCAAAACGTTCGTTGAATTTCCTCCAGATGGTTGAAGAGAAGCCGAATAAACATTTCACCTTAGAAAACGGTTGAAATTTTCGAAAATATTGCGAGTTATGAACTATTGTCTGAGGAGAGAAAATTACAGCAAATAATGGATCCTCAAAGTTTTTGTTTGTTTTGTTTACTATTATGAGACCTTGAGCTTGATGTACATAAGGGGTCATTAGATTTGTGCCAAACATTGTTATTTTTGAAACATTGAAAGTGTCCGTCTTACCCGACTTTCCCCAAAAAGTCATAAATGGTATTTGGTATAGGTCAGGTTTTAAACAACAGTTCATGACTAATTAAATTAAGATACTTTAAAATACAGTAGTCAGGAAATACACCTTTACATCGAATCATGCTTTGTTCGCGCTTCAGTGCGAAATTGATTCCGCTGAACTTAGTTTAATTGATTCGAATGGATTTCAAGCTCTCTGTTACGATCAGCACACAATGGAAGATAAATGAATAAATATCACTTGAGAATGCAAGATAAAAGAGAAATGTTTTCAACACTAATCTCTATTGCTACATTTGATAAAGACTAATAACGCATAATTGAATCTCTATAAATATGCTTGGGATAATTTTGAATTGTTTCGTCTTTCCAATAGTAAGGTTTTTTTTTGTTTCAATATTATTAATCGTTTTATCATATTTGTGGCATTCGCGACTTTTACTTCAATGTTGATATAGTCAGCAGATCATCTGCGGTGGTGGAAAGAAATTGGAGAAAGGTTGCCGTAGACCGAGTGAATTGGAGCAATATTGTTCATCCGGTTTCATCGTGAGACGAAACACCAAGTCAATAAATAAAATAAATACTTTTTCGAACAAATTTCATTTATTCCACTTAGGTAGGTATAGCGATGCGAGAGTTCAACCGTCGGGCTTGAATGGACTAGCGATTTTCCGTCAGCCAAATGCCTAAAATTGTGAAAATATGTAAATAAGTTGGGTTGTTCTTGACCTCTACTAAAAACAACCCGGATAGGTGTGAAACTTTTTAGGCGAAATAAGAAGTACCATTTTTTTACTCTGGCTCATCCAAATTTGATTGTACAATCAATTTGATGTTTGGAAATACAGACCCTGTTCGATATTGGCAACATCCGAGAAAACTCGTTCGTTTTTGGCATTATCCGAAAAAAAAACGTTTTATTTTGATCACTTTTTTGTTTTTTATTTTCATTTCAAATTTATCAAAATGACTGTGAAACGTAATATTAGCATGAAATTTTCAAATTCAGCCTATTTATATTAGTTTTTAATAGTAAAAACAAGTATTTTACCATGTTTTACTGCTTAAAACTAGTATAATTGATCCAAATTAAAAAAAATTATGCTTATATTACAGGGTTGCTAGCGATTTTTCATTTTGAAATTCCAAAGTTTTTCCCGGATTTTCCCCGGTTTTTTCCCGGTTGTAAATGATGATTTGCCCATTTATTATACTCGTTTCTAAATATAAAAATCATGGTGGATAAAAAAAATACAATGTATAGGGCCCCACATTTTTAACAATTGCAATTGTATCCAAAAACTTATTAACCGGTTAGAAATTATGACCAATATTTCGTGATCTTTTAACACGTAGTCTTTCCGCATCAAATGGACAGATTTTCCTGGTTTTTTAAACGAATGTAACGAAAATGACATAAATTCGTTGTTTTGCTCTATAATTTTAACAATTATACAAAAATAAGTCCGGTTAAATTGATCTTGAAACTATAAATGTAGAAGGTTTGTACTTTTCAGCAACTGTGAAATTTTCTAGAATTTTAATAGAGTTATAGAGCAAAATTGTTTAGTTTGTATAGAAATATTTATGTAAAAAAATATATCGAAAAATATTATCAAATCAGCTTGTCAACTTGAATGGGGATTTGTCTAACAGAACTAAAATCATCAGATTGCAGGAAAATATTTAGTTGTTTTCTGAATGCAGTTATACTTTTTTGTACAAATCCTAATAATCCTTTTTAAAAAAACTGTTATTCTTTCCAATACAAAACAATGAATAACTTTATTAATGCACTAGTCATTTGAACTAAAGATTCGTGAAAATATAGAAAATCGTGTACAAGACAGGTCTGAACTTTTATCGTTTGAATGTAAGCTATCATTTTGTATAAGGATAAAGACCTTGGCTCAAAAATGAACTTGGGTTTCGACAGGAGCTTTTTACGATCCAATTTTACATAAATCATAGAACACTTTAAACAAAAGTTTAACGTAGAAACTAAACACTTGCGATAAAATGCTTCGTTCCTCAGGCCAATTCAAACGAAATGCACAACCACAACAACATTGAAAAAAAAAAATTTTTCTGGTAAAAAAAAGGTGTAACTCTGCTTGAAAACGTCTTACGCAGTTAAATTATTTGCTCTTTGCATAAATTAATTTAAACTAAACTGGTACAGTCGAACCTGGATAAACGAGAAACCTCAATAAGTAAGAGAAAACACCAAATCCCAAGCTTTTTAAAGCACAAAACCTCTTCAAGTGACAGTGTAGAACCACTATAAGCTAGAGTCATTTTCTTGACAAGACCAAGGAAATAAGATAAAATACCAGGATTATTGAAGTTTTGGTACCAAAAGAATATTGGGTTACCAAAGAGCAAATATCCACAGTTTCATATTGAAACTCATTCGAGAAAACTTCGAAATAATGCATCAACTGGTTTCTTATAAATCAGTGGATTTTAATTTTAATACACACATTGAATAGTTGCATTTCAAGATCACTTTAATGTTTTTATATGTTGCTGAAGTTAGAAACCTCTTTAAACGAGAAAAAAAGCTTAGTCCTTTGAACTCTAACTTATCGACGTTCGACTGTTGTCAGTTTTGTGTTTGGTTTTGTCGATAATAGTTTCATTATTAAATTCATAACATTTGAGTTTCGCTTGTAAGTATAGCACACGCGTAGAATCGCATATAGCTCCGTAATAAGTTGAAAATACGATCAAACTTCGTCTGTTTACTAATGAACGAAAATAAGCGTTCATGAGATAAATCATTAATTGAGACTGTCAAAGAGAACTCTTAAATTTAGAAATAATTTTAAAAATATTTTTGAAATTCCGTGAAAAAAATTCTAAAATGACAATTTTCCCGGTGAGGTGCCGAAATTCCCGGTTTTTTCCCGGTTTCCCGGTGACGCGATGAAATTCCAAAGTTTTTCCCGGTATTCCCGGTTTTCCCGGTTCGCTAGCCACCCTGATATTATGTTTTACATCAATTATAATGAATTTGAAATAAAAATTTAAAATAAAAAAGTGACAAAAAACCGTTCGATTTTAGCAACATTACGGGCGTGTTGCCAAAAAACGAACGGGGTCTGTACTGTAGAAGTAGAGTATACCTATATTTAAAATCAGATTGTGAAGAAATTTTTGATTTTCTGAACTTTTGAATTTCATTATTCTATGTTTCATGTTGCCAAATTATTTTTTTTAAATTTATACTAGATAGTGATTCAGTGAACATTTCATCTGGTTTGACCGCTATATAAAAAAAGGTTTCGTTTCGTATAACTAAGGGTTAAGATAAATGCTAATATACTTAGCATCAGCTTTTGCATACTTCAGATGAAGTATTTTGACAATTCTCTACGGCAGCAACCCCGAAACCTTTATATGAGTTTTAAATTAACGTCTTTGATTTTAGCTTTGCTTTTTGTTTCTGGAAGATAAAGCTTAGTTTTTTTAGAAACGGGAAATTTTCTTTCGCTGATAGCTCATTTCCTAGTTATCGGATATATTTTGACACCATTTTGTTGCCTGTGAAAAGAACTATCCGACCTATTTCAAATTTTGAAATTAACGCGTTTTCGAGATTTTTACGCTGACAGAGAAAAAGAAAATATTATTTTGCACAGTTTCCTTCAAAATTCATCATCATTAAATCGACAGCTGGCAAAAAAGTTGATTATTCAAAAATTTCTGTGCGTGAGTGGTGGAAAAGTAAGCAAACACAGTTCAAAATGCCCACAAAGTTCGAATCATGCGTTGGAGTGAAGCACATAATCGGTAACTACGGTTGAGGGACATCAGGAAGGTCCAGGCTCAAGCCAGAATTTTTAATTTTTAATAAGCGAAAAACTGAGTTTAGATCGCTGAAATGTCCCGCAAAGTTTTCTCTCATAAGTTGAAAGTGTTGCCTAGCTATGAGTCATTAAAACCTTACCTCAAGAAGCAACAAATTTTTACTAGTTTCAGAGCTTATGAGCCGTATAGCCGGTCGGAGGCAATGAGACAAGTGATTATGAAAAACCCTATTTCAAACAAATTCCAGCGGTTGAATCTTATAACATTTCTGGTCGTGGCAAGGTTCTTCGAAAATTAAAGTATGTGTTTGTTGATTGTTTTGTTAAAAAATATAATGATTTATCAAGACCCTGCTCCTGTGAAAAAAAAAATGAAAAACAAAACTTTGGTTTTCGCTGTTTTAGAAGCTTAAAAAAAGTACATTAAATGCATCATTCTGCTAATGGCAATGCTGATCTTCTAATACCTCATCGCTTATTCTCAAACAATTTCTCAGAGAAAGTTTTCTCAATTTTTATGCGATAGGGGTTAAAATAAATAAAATGCTTATTTTGAAAGCCCGATATTATTTTCTGAAAAACCTACTCATTCTTGTTTATCAAAATCATACTTCCTATCTGCTTCTTTCTTGTTTGAATTTTAATATAATTTAACGAAAGACAAATCTACTACAAAAAAGTATAACCTACAACGAGAAAGATTTTTTTCAGAAAAACGGTTTAAACAGCATTCTAATCCAATGAGCCTCTAGATCTTTTAAAATGTTTTTTTTAAGAATAAGCTTCCAAAATTCATAAACCGCGAATGCACACTTACTAGAGCATTGGGGAGACGAAAACCATCATATATCTATTTTATTTCTATCTATCATATCATTAAACGTTCTCATTCAACTAATTATGATATCTACTATTAAATCTTCCACCTACCCTAAAAGATTGCTTGTAGTTGTCTGTCTTTTACAATACTAATCTGATTAACTTACGCATGGTGGTCAACAAGTGTAAATATCAACTTATAAACACTTAAAAATATCAACTTATATTCACTGCGCAACGCTCTTTTTGTTCGATGGAGGGCAAGTGTTTCAAATCCCATAAACCTTATCAACATGGATCATCTAAGAAAAAATATACGTTATTATAATTTTTAAACATTTTTTTTTTACTTTCTATGATCTCATGTCAGCACCAACACGTGAAAAGGGACTATGTTCATTTATGACGTTTCGAGAAAAACGTGATTGAAAATTCTACAACCATTTTTAAATCGCTAATTAAAGTTCACGAAAAATCTTCTAAGTCTAGATGGTCAAACATTATAAATATGTTTTTATCGATACGAGGGTATTGTGTTATCATGGAAAAATAGCTCACAATTGTTTATAGAACCTAGCTGGAGTATGAATTTCGTCTAAATGTTTTATACACCCTTTGCTTTGTACTGTATGTCTCAAATGTGTGAGTAAGATGGAGATAAAATTTCCACTATTTTTAGACAAACGCTTATGGTTCTCTCTATAGGAGAGAGTGAATAGCTTTCCGCATTCTTCCCCTCTAATGTTTTGCATCTAGTCCGTTCGCTTTGTTGTCGAGTAAAGGGTGTATAAAACAATTTGTGTGAGGATAATGTCATTTTATGGCTCTAAATTTTTTAGACCCTTTGCTCAAACTACATTATAAATCTTACGAAAACTGATAAACTAAAAACGGTTTTTGTGTTAAGCTCATATTGGGCTATTTGAATCCACTGAAAACGGGGTTTTGTTTACTTTGTTGTCTATACCCAATCCTCTTTATACCCTGGTTGATGTTAGTTTTTGAGCTTGTATTCAAACCGTAAACTTTCATAAACACACGAAAGCACAACATCGCCGTTACCCGATAGAGCATAGAGTACGGGAATATACGTATTCATTGTAATTTTTTTTTTTTTTGTATGGGTTTATGAGCTACCTGGCTGACCCGGAAAGGAAAAACAGATCGGGGGACAGAAGAGGAAAATTTACATGAGAGTAGAGTAGCTTAGAGTAGGATAGCGGCAACAGAGCCCGAGGGTTCTGAAGCACCAGTTTAGGGAAGCGTTAAGATAGTGCTCGACGGACTGGGACAATTGGGCCCTACATGAGCTTCGAGTTAACCCAACCTCCAATTCAACCGAGCAGTAACAGTATGGTAGCAAAAGTTATCATATGCTAACGCCTCGATATCATTGTCAGAAGGGTTCACTATCTTACCGTAGTTGAGTTATCCCTACCTGTCACCTAACCTTACTCGATTCAAAAACTTTGAATTTATGATCGTTTTTACTCGAGATTAATATAGATTGACTAATGAAACATATTTCCCGTATACAGAACTAAACATCTAGATAAGTAGCTATCTCTCAATGCTGCAATTATAAAATTTCGCTTAACACAAATATTAATTATACCAATTTTTTTGCAAAATTAAAAAATAAAATAGAGATATAATTATGAATTGCATGATCAATATCTTTTGTACTATCATTGACTTATCAAAACAACAGGATATAAACCATAATGCAAATGGCGATTCTGTTCTTCTAAAACCTCGTTGCTAATTTTGAACAACTTTTCAAAACAACCTTCCTTCTTGATCTTTGGTTTGGTTAAAATAAATGTCAATTTTTAAAACCCCGATATTATTTTCCTGGACAAGAAGGTTCTTGTTTATCAAAATCATACCTTCGATCTTCTACATCCTTATTTGAATTTCAAACCTAATCGAGCTATAGATGGAACTACAAAAAAAGTAATAAAACAAGAATGAACTAGATTCAGATGGATTGGGTAATTAAAGATGTTTCCCAATGTGTGATTCCTTATGAATTCAAAATAAATACGCGGCTGCTCTGTAATTATATTAACAACTTGGATACCATAAAACAGAATTTTTAATTGTCTACCCCTCAACTTTTGTATTAATTTTACGTTATACAAACAATAAAATAAATAGCATGATTGAATTAATAACCGGACCATACTGCTAATGACAATGCTATTCTTCTAAAATTTCGAACGCTTAACAACTTCTTAGAGCAAGTTTCCTCAATCTGTTTCGGATGAAATAAATTACACTCCTACTTATAAATCTCCGATATTATTTTCCTGGACTATCATCTATCTTTTACTTCATTATTTCAATTTCACACCTAACCAAAAAACTGACAAATCTATCAAAAAGTATTGAAACGAAAAGGAAATATTCTTGACAGGAAACTGTCTAAATAGTATCTTGATCCAATTAGCCTCTAGTTCTTGTAAAATGCTTGATTTAAGAATAAGCCTTCGAAATTCATAAACCACAAATGCACACTTACTAGAGCATTGGGGAGAAGAATACTGTTACTTTACCTTGCCTAGTAGCACATTGAACATTGAATACCTAACCATGTGTTAACCAATTGTTAACATCTTCATCCACTAATTCTTGTACAATTAAATTGCCTTTCTAATTTTGGCAGTTATCATTCATTTACAATACTGTCTATTCTAATCTAACTTGCGCATGGTGGAAAAGTGGAAATATCAACATTTAAACTGCTACTTGTGATATTTCCACTGCGCAATGCTGTTGTTGTCCAACGGAAGGGAGGGCAAGTGTTTCAACTCCCATTCACCTTATCAACATGGATCATCAAAGAAAAAGTATACGATATTGAAGCACCTTTTAATTTACTTTCTATGATCTCATATCGAAAAGGCTACGTGCAACCGCCCTTTCAAGTTTATGTTAGTATAGAGTCTGTTTCCAAACCGTCAACTTCCATAAACACAGTAATGCACGCCGTCGCCGTGACCCATTACAGCCTAGGGTACGGAATATACGTATTCATTGTTATTGAAAATGAATTGATTCAAAAAGTTCCATTCTTCTTCAAAAATTTATCAGGTCAGCTAAAATTTCGATTCAAAAATAAAAATGGAAAATTCGGTTTGTTTGACACCAAAGTACTTTGAGTATTGAAAACCTTAATAAATCTCGCGTGAGCTTTCAATACGTCGTATGAAAAATCTTAAGAATTCACAGAAAACTGCTGCAAAAGTCATCAAACCAATTTTAAAATTTGTTGCGCCTAATTTAAAGCAGTTTTTGTATTTTTTCGTATTAAATCTATTTGTTTACATTTTGTTTCATTGGACGTAATGAAAGCTCACGCGAGAAATATAGGAAAAATGTTGATGTAAACTCATGAGCTTAAGAAGTTGTAGAACAGATATTGTAATTAATATTTCCAGATAAAACTATTTTTAGAATTTTTCTATTGAACTAACAGAAAATGATATGATTTATGGCGAATCTTTATTGAAAACCTGATCTGCACTCTTTGTCCAGTATGAAAAAGACCCGTACTTATAAATCAGATACAACTTGATTCAAAATAACGCCATCTCAAAAACAGATGTTTTTTTCACGTCTGTTTAACAGATATCTGATTTCGGGATTTTTTTTCGCTTCCCATGCATCATCATGCAAGGGGGTTCGGTAATTGTATTGCATACGCATGTTTGCGCAGCATTGTTCCAATCAACTCCAGGGCCGATTTCGAGAAATTGTTTCGATTCTCTTCCTTCGAGACGGTTATAGATACCGTACATATCCCGAAACATGACATTCATGCTCACGGTCGGTCGGCTATGGTAGGAATTTACCACACAAGGGGCCGTCTTGCATCATGATAAGGATTATCCCACACAACTATTCGTCTAGCCTAGCAAGAGATCCTTCCATGAACGTTTCAGTTTGATGTCTTCTTCTGGTTGGGAATAACATATTCAATGAGCGTGCTTCGAAATTGAACGTGCAATAGATTGTTGTATGTGAAGAATCACCGAAAAACAACAAGCCGTCGATTGGAGGCGAGAGGTATCATTGGCAACATAACAGAAGAACTATCGGTTGCAGAACTTTTCTATTCGGGAGGGGAGAAACGATATTTCACGCATATGTGACATGAATTATTTCTTGATTAACTTTTATTGTACTCGTTACGCTACGCAGATCAAACGAATAGACTTGGATAAAAAGAAAGTCGAAGAAAATTGTAGTCGGATTCGCTTTTTTTTTTTGGTATAGGTCGTAACCTGGAATGAATATGGACTGAGTAATTCTATACCAAATCAATCCGTGCGGATTGAATGGATGCAGATTATTTCCTAAGATTTTTTTTCGTAATTTGTCTCATTTTATTCATTTGTTTTTTTTTCATATTAAACTATAAAAGCTTAACCTTTGAAGAAGAAATAACCGTTGATTTATATTTTATAATTGTTGGTTTTGACAAAAGTGCTCATGCACCTGACATAAAACCATAAACTTGATCAGAACCGTTTTGTATCCGCTTGACACAGGTCAACATTTACAAGAGAGCTTTTCCGTAACTTACCTTTACGTTCAGTCTTTGATCATTTCAGTTAGTCCAGTTTCTTATCCAGACGTGTCGCCTTCCTGCAGGTAGTTATCCGAAATTCTTCCGCTATCGCTTTGCTTGTTGAAGAATATTATTTGACTAACTCAGAGTCATAACTGTATAACATTTTCGGCTATACCATAACCATATAACTTTTCTATTCTGCACCGGCAGCAATGAGGCTAAACATAATTTTATTACACCCAGAGCTCACCTTTTTTCCCAACCATGGTTGCTCTCAACATATTCACAATCTTCTCTTTCTTTCCACATGCGTTGGCTGGCACTCACAGAAACATAGCAAAACAGACCCATCAATAAGCACCGGTGCGGATCCGCAATGGAGTCGAAAAGGATCACTATAATAAAATAATTAGCTGCTCTTCGCCCTCACTTCATCCCACTCACATTGGCGCGATCGATTATGAACAGCGCGCTTCAATAGCCGACTTTCAGCTGGGGAGAATGCGCGTGTTGATCGGATAGACATACAGATCCCCCCGGAACGAAATTAAAGGGGTACGGCACGAGCGACGCCACCCGTTGCTGCACTATCTCTTCGCCTCACTTAGCGGCTCACTAGCATGGTGGATGGCATCATGGGATTACAATTCTCCCGTCCGGGCTTTGGACTCGCGCTAGCTCGCTTGATCGTCGGCACTTTTTAAGTGTAAAACTTGACTTATTCTTTTCTCGATCGGCCGGTCGATCGGTCGGTCAGTCGTTTTTATATTTTTTCCCCTATACGTATTTTGATTTTTGCCGTGCGTAGTCGCCGACAATCTTCAGCTGTGCGGTTTCTTCACTTTTGTCCCGTGCGCGCTTCTCTCACGCGATTAAAACCTGTTTATTCTCTCCACTATATAGGATGCCGCACGGCGCGTTGTCGAACTCTTTTCTCGGGCATTCGAATTATCGACGGTTGGTTGCGCGGTTTTCAGAAGATTCCGTATCCCGGTATAAGGTAATGAATCGGAGGCAAATAAAATGGGCCGATTAACCGAATATTGAAATTTGTTGAGCCGATTGGTTCGGTGTGTTCCGGTTTGATTTTCAGCACCGATCAAAGAGAAGATACATGTGTGATTACGCGTAAAGCTTTGTTTTTTTATGCGTCGCGTTCGAGTAGGTAGAATCGGTTAGTGCACGGAAGACCATGTTCTGGAAATGGAAAGAAAAAGAAATAATGTTAGGTCATATATTTTTAACCTTTTTTAAAACCACGTTTTCAGATTTTGTACGTTTTGAGAAATGGAGATAAAAAAGCTGATTAAATCCCTTTGTTTTACCAAATTGAAGAATACAGGCTAATGCCCAGGTCAGGTAGAGAATCTCTAATAATAAAAAAAACAGAGAATATAAAAGTAATATTGAGAGGAGCCCGGAGCAGCTCAACCCTCAACGGATCCATCCAAAACGTCGATCTCTTTCGAAGTCTTCACGCAATTGGACGACACTTTTAGAGAAAGCCACTTTTATGTTTATGAACTTACTGTGACCCTTTGCTGTGAATAGATCATTCAAAAGCAGGAGATAAAAGCCCAAGTAACCATAAGCACTAAAGCTTTGCATTTTTATAGCTTCATAACAGCATTCAAGTTCTAAATTACACTAAAGGGTGATACGGTCAATATTTGGTCAATATCAACTTGACGTATTTCTTTCAATTTTGCATTTAAACACCTGAACACCCCTTATTTTGAAGGTGTGTGTGTGTAGAATGTTGCTCCTATTTTGATTTTGGAATTCACTCTTCAGTTGTCAAAATGCCGTCCAAGGAAGAAGAGCAGCGTATCAAAATTTTGCTCGCGCATCGCGAAAATCCGAGCTACTCGCACGCAAAGCTGGCAAAATCGCTAAGAATTGCCAAATCAACCGTTACAAATGCAATTAAAGTGTTTAGGGAACGTTTTTCGACGGCCAGGAAGTCTGGATCGGGGGGAAATCGAAAACCGGAAGCCGTTGAGACGACAAAGAGAGTTGCCGGTAGTTTCAAGCGAAACCCTAACCTCTCTCTCCGAGATGCCGCAAATAAGCTGGGTGTATCGTCTATAACCGTGCATCGAGCCAAAAACCAGCCGGACTATCGACTTACAAGAAGGTAGTGATTCCAAATCGCGATGATAAACAAAATACGACGGCCAAAGCGCGATCCCGGAGGCTGTACACGACGATGCTGACGAAGTTTGACTGCGTGGTAATGGACGACGAAACCTACGTCAAAGCCGACTACAAGCAGCTTCCGGGACAGGAGTTTTATACGGCAAAAGGAAGGGGAAAGGTAGCAGATATTTTCAAGCACATGGAACTGTCAAAGTTCGCGAAAAATTTCTGGTATGACAAGCCATCTGTACGTGTGGCTTGAAAAGCAGCATTTTCATAGCTTCCGGGACTGTCAACCAAGAAATTTACGTGAAAGAATGTTTGAATAAACGTCTGCTGCCTTTCCTGAAGAAACACGGTTGTTCCGTACTGTTTGGCCGGATTTGGCATCTTGGCATTACGATAATAAGGCCATGAAGTGGTACGCCGCCAACAACGTGCAGGTGGTTCCCAAGGACAAGAACCCTCCCAACACGCCAGAGCTCCGCCCAATTGAGAAATACTGGGCTATTGTCAAGCGGAACCTAAAGAAGATTAAAAAAAAACTGCTAAGGACGAGCAGCAGTTCATGGCAAACTGGCTTTCTGCGGCGAAGAAGGTGGACAAGGTGGCTGTACAAAATCTGCTATATTTTCTAAGCTATAATTTGGCATCGCACAAGCTTGTTTTGATGATTTTTTGCACTATGTAAGCACTACAGTGGCATTGATACTGAATTAATGCCAATTTAGAGCACCGGTTGCTAGAAATTTGATTTAAATAGGGCTTTTATTCAAAGATTTAACGCGGACCTGATAGGTTCACAAGCAGAGTCAATGTCAAATGTCAGAGCCGTACATGTCATGAGTTCGATTCCAGGTCATCTTCAGCCGAAAAATAAAAATTTTCATGTAGGAAATTCAACCCGAGAGATCCCCTTAAATAATATGCATAAGCGAATATAAACAAAAAACAAATTTAGTATCATGGCAGAAAAATGAAGCCAAACAAAAATCAAAAATATTTTTTTCCGCATGGTTGAGCCTTGGTTGAACGCCATTTGCATTTTCCTAGCATTTTGCCCGCTAACGCTATAGCGTCAACCAATGCTAATACAGTGCTTTTATAGGGTTATACCAGTTTCTGCACTAACGCTTCTGCAAACCTGGCTCACAGAGCCAACATGATGCACAGAATCAAGCTCTTTAGCTGATGTTAGAGCAGAATTGGTGCTAGATTTTAGTGCATATGGTTACTTGAGATTATCTGGGTTCTAAGCGCGACGATGTAAAATAAAACATTGTGGAAGATTTGATTGCCAAAGATCGTTATCTAAGTAGCTTGCTTGACCCCGGGCTGGTCAGCAAACTTGGAAGGTTATAGATTTTTTTAATTACAACTAGTTTATTAATGGCGTTTTACTTTACAAGATTTTTTCGTGCCGAGTGTGTACATTTTACTAGGGAGGGAGGGCGTAATAGTTGCAGCGACTCAAAAGCTTGGTAAGACGGTAAGATAATGATTTCACAGCTAAAGGTTCTGTAGGAAACCTATAAACGATGTCGAGCCTAGAAATTTGGACAGAATGAGAGAATCTCCAGATAGTTCGCTATGAAACCGAAGTTGGTACAACTGATAACTCACAAAAGAGTTGTGAAGCATGTGAAGATTGTTGGAGAACATGCTTGTTGTAGTCGATTAAGAAGCTTTTCGATTATTATAGTCAATCCCCTTCTGGGAACACAGTCGATAAGAGAGCAAAGACTTTGCTGGCGAACTCTGTATTAAAATCTGAATATACATGATCAGTCTCTTGAATCTTGACTGCCAACAGAACCAGACGTGCGTGTTGTTATTTCTGTAGAAACCCCTTTAATATATTTGAATCCCTAGTTTGTGTTAAGTTTAGATTAAATATTTATAAAATATATCGGACACTTCAATGCTGATCATAATACTGTTGCACCCAAGGTCATGGACTCTTTGCCCTGGCTTTTGTTTCAGTTTTGTCGAAATTTGGATATGGAAGTATGATACGGTGTTCCATTCGTAACATCTGCGTGAGCAGGAAAAATTTGTTCCCGTGGCATCGGGTGCGCGAGACACTACCGTCTGTGAGTCTTTCCGGTAGTCGAACTCGCAATACACGGTCAAGGAACAAATCACGAAAGGAGATACTTCCGGTAGTGACCGGAAATTCAATTCGGAAAAATGTATGAAATGTAAACACTCTTTCAGTTTTTATGCTCTAGAACAGGGGTTTTCAGATCATTTGCTCGGCGGAGCACTTTTTAAAACCAAAAATTTTGGCGGAGCACCTACATTTTTGAAAGAATGAAAAACCCAAGTTTGAAATTTATCGTCATTAAAATCAGTAATGAATGGCTACTCTTTGAATTGTCTTGTTTTTATTAACAAAATGTGTGTCATCAAAAATTAATTATTTCAATAGAACAAATACGCTTTCTTCGATTTCTCAAACTGTAACAAATTTGATTAAATTTGGGTAAGTTGTAGCCTGATTTCTGGTTCCGCGTTTATTCGGGATCGGTATTTTGTCTTCGTTGCGATATATGTGGAAAATCCCGACTCACATAGATAAGTTGTGGAAAACGGCAGAAGAATAAGTTTTGCTTTATCGGACAAAATTTCAAATTTATTTTCCAGTTGACACCAATACTCCTCCATCGACTTTTTGAATACGAATCTTTCCTGAAGCTTTCAATCCGATGTCATATCTATCAAGCATTCATATTCTTGCGATGTTAATGATTCTGGTTTCTTTGACAGAAAAAATAGGCTGTTCCACGCATTTAAAGTCTTCGATCTTTTTATTATTTTATGATAAAATTCTTCGGGGGGATTTTGCTGGAAGCTGGTTCAACAAATCCTGCGACAAAACATTGTTATTGTAATTGTAAATGACTTCATTAAACACGGGGGCCTGTTGGTTTAAGTTTACACCAAGGAATACAAAAATAAATTTATCAACGAAAAGTGTTGTGATTGTCATAATTCTTGGAAATTTTTATATGATAACTTCAAGGTAATTTCTGATTGAATGCTTCTTAAATTTAAAAAGCTGTCCAGGTTGCGCTTTTTGAGCGATTCTGCCTATAATTTTATTTTTCTCTTGTTAGTCATGATTTTGCCGTTTTTATCGAAGATTGTTATTCCTTTACCTTGCATTGAAAGGCTGAAGTCATTCTTAATTCAAACAGGCGAG
Source organism: Uranotaenia lowii (assembly GCF_029784155.1). Lineage (NCBI taxonomy): Eukaryota > Metazoa > Arthropoda > Insecta > Diptera > Culicidae > Uranotaenia > Uranotaenia lowii. The sequence goes on from NC_073693.1 coordinate 245,246,976, forward strand.
ACAACGTTTTTTCTACGAGATAACCAGCGATCTTTGGTATGAAGTAGTAGCGTGGAATGTTGGCTTACCATCTCTTCGCACAACGCATTGATTAACCCTGAATTTTCCGGGTCGAGCCCTTATAAAGTTGATTATATTTATGCTTTCGTCCAAGACTTCCTTCAAAGATGATGATAGTTTCTTCATAGCGAGTGCATGTCGATGAAGGATGTAATGACGACTACTGCAACTTTTGATCTTTTCTTTGATCTTGGCAACGACTCTAGCAGTATTTTCCAACTATAGCTTTCGCACCGTCCATACATACATCAATGCAATTTCCCCCATGGAATATGGTTACCCGTAACATAATCATCAATTATTTAGCTTGAAAACTTCAGCCCCCGACGTGGAAGTTGGCAACGGTTTGCATAGGAACAAATCTTCTTCGAAACATTCAGAACCTTGATAGCGAACAAATATCATCAGAATTGCTAGTCCTGCTACATCTGTTGCATGTTGAATTTTGAAGTTCTCAATCGCTTTCAACATCTTCAGCCATGTCACAAATTCGCCGAACAACCGTGTTGTTAGACATGGGAATTGAATTTACCAATTCCACTGCTTTATTATCAACTATGATACGGACGACTTCTTGAATACAAGGTTTGAATAATTTTTCAGCAATAGTATGGGCTTTTCCATCTTTTCCAATCGGTAGCTCTCCAAGTACGGCGTAAGAACAGCCTTTTCATTTCATTGAGTGTTTTGCACACTCAGTCTTGCAACACAACGTTGTTCGATCAAAGCAGTGCATTTTGACAATCCACCATTTTTGCCAACATTCCTGCAGGGATTCAGCCGCCAGTAAAAACAAAGTAAACAAAATTTATTCGTTCGAACTATAAGCCCTGTGATTTTTTTTTCCTCATGTTTCGATAAAAATTAAACGATGAAAAAATATCAGAGTTTTTCCAAGTTGGTTTATGATTTTCGTTGCGAACGTCGTGGAGCACTTTCAAAAGCTTCGCGGAGCACCAAGTGCTCCGCGGAGCACGATCTGAAAACCCCTGATATAGAAGATTGGAATTTGGTGGCTTTATTTGTTCAATCGCAAATGATTAAACCTTCCTTTACGGTTAATAAAAAAGAACAATTAGCCGGTTAGGGTCATATAGACTCGAATTACTATGTTTGTTGTATCTTCAAAACTACTAAACCGAATTAAATAAGTTTTGCCATTTTGGAATCGTCAACATGTTAACTATCTATTTAGCAAGAAAAAAAATGAAAATTTTTGTAGCGTCTGAAAATCGAGCCGAAAGAAAAAGTGGTCAAAAAAAGATGGCGTTTTTGAACAAACATTGTGTCCGGCTAGAATAATGAAATTTCACTATACCGGCTATATGCTCATTCAAAGAATTATTTTAGGAAAAATAGTTTTTGGTTTTCCAATAGGTATCATAAGCCATAAATGAAAAAAAAAAAGAATTGAAAATCTATGATTTTGCTTTCTTTAAAATCATCGTTTTTCCTGAATATAAGCTAATATTTGAAAACTGGGCTGATAAGTGATTTATTTATTTATTTATTTATTTATTATCTTGATATCATCTGACAAATGTGGGTGTCTGAATGAATAAAACTTAAATCTAGGTTTACATTTGCTAGTTTCTTAATCGTTCACTCACTATGCTCAATCCGTTGTTTGAAAGTTGCAATGGACACATTAAAATCGAATAGGGTATAATAACGGAGGAAGCATATTTTTGCGGAACGAAGGGGGTCGTTACTGCCATAGCGCGTACTTCTTGGTTCCAATGAGAGCCAGTCTCGATTACGAAGGGTTCGTTCTGGAGCATAAATGTTACAACGGGAAAGCAGCCATCAATTTCATTTCTCATCTTTGCCACGAACAGTGATCGACCAATGGAATGACGATCCGCCAGCGTATGGAGTCCAAGCAGAGCACATCGTTGTGGATAAGGCGGTAGATTTAACGGGTTTTCCCAAGGTAGTTCGCGGAGAGCATACCGCACAAATCGCCGTTGAATTGCTTCGAAACGCGCAACCCACAAGGCTTCAAACGGCCACCATACCAGATTCGCAGATTCCAATATAGATCGAACCAGGCAGCAATATAAAGCTCGCAGGCAGAGGGGATCAGTGAATTCTGTACTAAGGCGTATAATAAATCCCAGCATTCTGTTGGCCTTCTCGAGTACCACAGAGTAATGGGGCTTGAAAGTCATATGACGGTCCAATATCCTTTATCTGATCCACACGTTGTAGTGACTCACCCAGTATGCTGTATTCATATATGAATGGATGTTTCCTCCGACCGAATGTAATAACACAACACTTAGCAACGCTTAAAACCAGTAAATTAACAGCACACCAGTTCACCACCATGTCCAGGAAGCCTTGTAACTCGTAACAATCAGCTAAACTGTTTATGAACAAAAATATGTTTAGGTCTTCAGCATACTGGAGAACTCCACAGCCAACAAGAAGCAAATTAATGTCATTACAGAACATTGTAAACAACAGAGGGCCCAAGTAGCTGCCTTGTGGGACCCCAGACTTTGGAATAAAATAAGGAGATTCTGCAGAACCTATTCTAACAGCTAAACGGCGATTCGTAAGATAACTTTTTATCCAAGCACATAGTCGTTCGGAACATCCCAAACGTTGCAATTTTTTCAGGAGAATATCGTGATTCACTGAATCGAAAGCAGCCGAAATATCAGTATAAATTGCATCAATTTGCTTTCCACCATCCATTTGTGATATGCAATATGATGTAAAAACTGTCAAATTCGTGGTTACGGAACGTTTTGGGAAAAATCCGTGCTGATTTTCGGAGATCCAGTTCCGCGACAAGCTGAGAAAATAACATCGTTTACGATCCTTTCTAATACCTTCGAACAGGCAGCTAGTGATGTGACACCACGGTAGTTAAGAATATTTTGCTTATCACCTTTTTTATAAACTGGGTTCATAAACGATCTTTTCCAGAGGTCGGGGAATTTTTGCTGTTCTAGGGACCGGTTAAAGATGTGAGTAAGTGGTTTCACTAAAATTGTACGACACTTCTTTAGAACGCACGCCGGAATTCCGTCCTGTCCGGCTGATGTAGTATACTTCAGTTTACCGATGGCTTCAAGAACCATTTCCTCGCTTATAGAAAAAACATCCAGATCCAGCACATCTATGGGCAACCGTGTGACGGCTGCGAAAATTTGATCAGCAGTTGGCGATAGATCAGAGAAAACACTGGAGAAGTGCATCGCGAAGAGGTTACATTTTTCGGCAGGAGACGTGGCAATTCTGTCATTTAGTTGGAGTACCGCAGGCAGTCCGGATTCCTTCCGTTTTGAGTTGACGAATTTCCAGAACTTTTTCGGGCTGCGGCGAAGCTCCCTTTGCGTACGAGCAACATAACGTCGATAGCAAAAACGGTTGTAACTGCGATATCTTCTTGTAGCAGCGTTCAATTTCATTTTAGTGAAAGGGCACCTGGAGCTAGTGAACTTTCTAAGTAATTTAGAACGTATCTGTTTTAACCGCTTTAGGCGTCCATTACTCCAGGGAGGTCGAAGAGGAGGTCGCACCAGGGGTACCGAGTTGTTAAAAACATCGTCCAAAATTGAGCAAAACATTCTCAGGGCAATATCAACGTCCGTACAATTGAGGAAATCCGTCCAATCGATTTCAGAAAGGACTCGATTCATTGTGTCAAAATCTGCCCGATTGAAGTTGCGAGCTGACGTATCGAACGCCTCATCAAAAACGATAGGGTTTGGAAAAGAGATATCAAAATTGAACGGAGGATGGTACATGTCAATCGGAACAATGGCATCGATGGCCTCGGTGACCGAGCTTATTGAGATAGATTCGTCCGTAAAAACCAAATACAGCGTTCGGTTTTGAGAATTGCGTAGAGAGTTTCTTTGATTCATTCCATTCAGTTGCATTCCATCCAAAAGTGATGCACTAGCCGATGTTAATACTGAAGTAGAGAACTCGCTCGTTAATCGGACACGCTCGGTAATCGGACATTTTTGGAAGCTGATTCCAAAGCCAGTTTTCTAACAAAAACCAGACGTTTTGTTAGAATGATTGAAGAAAATCAAATTCAAGACGCTTTTCTGTTCATTAATCGATGTTTTTGTGCTCGGATCTGACATCATACAATACTGTTATAATTTTATATTTTTTATCAAATGTTTGTAGTGAGCTCTTAATCTTTCTGAATTCATATCAAACAAAAGTTTTTCAAAACGAATTCAGAAAATGAGTTATATTTGTTGCAGTTGCAAAACAGTCAATTTTATAGGACCTTTTGAATTTAAGGTCGATTTCTGAAGGCCACAAAAATCATAAACAGAATTTTTAAGAAACATCTGATAGCAGACAATTGCGCGATATCCAAAACAGTAATCCGGGTCTTTATGACCCAAACCGGCTGCATTTTTTGACATTTTCATGTAAACAACACACAAAACCTCAAATCTCGCTGAGCTTTCATTACGTCGTATGAAAAATCTTAAGAATTCACAGAAAACTACTGCAAAAGTCATTAAAACAACTTTAAAATTTGTTTTTCTCATATAGAATATGCTGTCCACGCTACAAATATTCTAAATGGAAAATAGTTG
>NC_073693.1:245252115-245285115 GCF_029784155.1 Uranotaenia lowii
GAAAATAGTCTTGACAAATGTGATGTCGAATAATACCAATGTTTTCAGAAGACTTTTTTGGAGTTTCTTTACACAGTTTTTCGCACTTAGCAGGGTTTTTTTTTCATACGATTATCACAATTTGAACGGTATCTGTTCTGAAGTCCTTTTCAATGGAAAACACTTTCTATATTCGAACATGGAAGAAGCTAAGCTCTATATGAGACCTTGAGCCCTTGATACCTGAGACCTTGAGTCCTGAGACTTGAGACCTTGAGACATGAAACCTGAAATTTGAGACATGGAACAAGAGACGTAAGTCGTGAAACTTGAAAAATGAGACTTGAGACATGAAAAAATTAGACCTAAGACCTGAAACTTGGGACCTGAGACTTGAGAGATAAAGACATGTGATCCGTGAGACGTAAAACTTGACGGGAGACGCCTAAAGGTTATAAATAAGAAAGCAAATTGTAGTATTAACATTAATTAATAACTAACCAGATAAATATATTATGATAATGCTTTGTTACTTTTCCATTTTTTTAGATTCATTCGGGAAATCGAATCGACATTCACTCTCACAGTATTCATTCAACTGTGTGCTAGCGGAATCACCATCTGTGCCAGCGTGTTTCGACTTTCGGCGGTAACTTCTATTCCATCAATTATTCGTTGATTGCATTTATTGAAGAAACATTATTGCAGATCAGTATCACCGACCACTTGGGTTCGTCAATTCCAATATTCTTCTATCTGGGGGCCATGCTGATACAGGTGTTTGTACCCTGCTATTTCGGTAACGAAGTTACCCTTAAAAGTCAAAAACTTACCAACGCCGTCTTCAGTTCAGGATGGTATAACAACCGACAGTTGAAGGACCAGAAAAAATGTCAAACTGCTGATGCAGCGTTTCAACGAACCTATTCGTCTAAAAGCTGGTCACTTTTTCAACTACAACCTGGAGGCGTTTATGTCCGTGAGTTGATGAAAAATTTCCTTTAATGCTCAAAAATCAAGTTTTTAATGATTCTATTTCTCATTTCAGACCCTTAATACGGCTTATTCAGTGTATGCAGTTTTGAACAGTAAAAATAGAAAAGGCTGAACAGTTTGCTTAAAAAGATCACAAAAGGATTTCTTTCAAATAAAAAGTTTAGTTATGACCTCCGTCGTATGATATAAATTATTATATTTTTCTGTCTCAGTTCGCTTAAAACGAGCCCAATCAAAGGATAATAATCGTAAGCGATTTAATCATAATCTATCTCGTTCAATTTTTGAATAATATCTAATAGATTAGTTACGATTATTTTGAATTTCATTGTTCATATTAATCATTGGTCTTCAGTTATTCAAATAAGTATAATAAATTATTAGTCCTTTGCCGAAGAAGGAAGCGAAACGAAGTTTGTTTTCTATTCTTCTAGAAAGCATTTTACTCGTGAGTCCCGATAGATTGAACCTGGTGTGACCAATTTTGGTTAAATCTTGTTAAGTTGAAAACATGCAGCTTGCGTGGAATGAATGGATCTATAAAGCAATGCGGAAAATGGTTAATGTCGTTTGTGTAAACAGTTACAGAAATTAGATTTTGCTAGATTTAATTTTGTTTCATTTAAAACGAAGAATAAACAATGCAAATTACTTAGCGTGTTTTAAAAAAAATCACAACCATCCGAAAAAGGAACAACCTTTATCTGAAAGTCTGTTTGTTTCATTTCAATTTGTTGGAGCTTTTAACTGAATTATTTTTTCGAAGAGAATTGAGCGGTTAAGAGATTCAATTAAGGATGAATATCATAAGGAAACGAAATTTGTTACAGAAAAAAAAAAATCAAATAACATATAGGTGATTATCAATTTAACAATTTCATTTTTATAATTTTTAATTAACAGATTAAGCAGGAGCAAAATAAAAAAAAAACGTTTTTAAACATTCGCATATTATTCCATAACTGGATAACATCGGATTAAATTAAAATAAGTATTCCTTGTTTAGTTATTCATAATAAATCGTTTCTGTAATTGTTTACATCTTTATTAAAAAAAAAGAAGCTACGTGCATATTTAAAAATCTGGTTTGGACGACAAGTAAAAACTCGTATAAGAAGGAAACGCCTTTAATTTTTCGAAATAGTTTCAACACAAAATAAATAATGCTAGACGAATAGAAAAGCTCCTAAGGTAGAATGTTCGTTCAAATCGAAACGTTATTGAATGGATAACCATAGCTGCTTCAAAATTCCCTAACAAGCAAACGTGCTTCAACGAAGTTGTTGTTACAAATATTAACTTTTTTTAATGATTTTAAATAAAGATGTAAGAAGATACAGTTTCGATTAAAACACTTTTTTTTCTTGCCTAGTAGGGATCTATATAACCAAACTATCAGATTTTCATGTTTCACAATGATGCACATTATCCTATCGAACACAAAAAGCAACTCACCTTGGAACTGTCTGTCACGTGTCGCTATGACACCCACTTCTGGACCAGAAATAACAGTTCTTCGTTTGTGTCCTGTCCTGTGAGGGTGGTTTAGAGTATACATAGGCATGAACGAGAGTTCCTTTTAGTACGATGCGTAGTAGATGTGAAAAGTGTTTGTGTCTTTGCGTTTTTGCACGTATTGCGAGCCCCCTAACATTACATTTAAAATGTTTTCCGATGCACTGCCCGTTGACCGTCTTCGTCGTATTCCCTTTTCGCAACCCACATCTTCTTGAAAGTATCCAATGATGCCAGGATAGATCCTCCCATCCAAGTAGAATAGATACGCTCTTGAGGAGCAGCGATCTGTTAGTGAACGATTACGATTGATTACAATTTAATAGCTATTATAAAAGTAGGTAAATATATCTTACCCGGATCTTCATATCCTTCGCAACATGCTTTCGGATTTCCGACAGTAGTCTATCGCCGAAACCTTTGAAAAGCGTCGAACCGCCAGAAAGAACGATGTTCTGATACAGCATTTTTCGGAGATCCATATCTGATTTCTGGATAGAATACATGAGCACTTCGTGAATGCCTTCACATTCCTCGCCTAACATGTGCGGTCGGAACAAAACTTCCGGTGCTCGATACCGTGCCGGGCCAATCTCAAGCACATTTCCATCTGGAAGTGTGAACTTGACCTTTTCCGAATCAACGCTTTCCTCCTTTTGGGGAATCGTTGACAGATAGCAGACTTTTTCTTTGATTTGTCGAACAATTTCGAACTCAGCAGTTGTGCGGAAGTTAAAGCCCTCCTTACGGATGAGCGTTCTGAGGTAGCGAGTTACATCTCGACCAGCGATATCCACACGCATAATGCTGTGTGGCATTGCGAAACCTTCATAAATGGGAACGGCATGAGTAACACCGTCTCCAGAATCTAACACCACACCTGTCACACGACCGGTGGCGTACAGACTTAGGACAGCCTGCATCGAAACAAACAAAGCCGGTACATTGAAGGTTTCGAAAAATATTTCGGCTGCTTTCTCTCTATTTTTTCTCGGATTCAACGGGGCTTCCGTCAGAAGAACTGGATGCTCCTCGACGAACGTGGAAAGTTCATCTTTGCTGTAGATGTACGTCCAGATCTTTTCCATGTCGTTCCAATCGGTAATGATACCGTGTTCCATGGGATAACGGATGCTCAGCAGACCGCGATAGTCCTCAGCTTTAGGTCCCACAAACACATCCCCTTCCAATGCACCGGCCATAACGCGAACATGTTTCGGACGACCCATGCTGCAAAATAATAATATTAATTTTACCATCAAAGCAACCGCGCAATGCAAACGCACAAGTGGAATACTTACTAGTTCGGAAAGCGACATTTAGGTATGTGATCCCCGGCAAAACCGGCCTTTATCATCCCCGACCCCTGGAAATAAGGGAAAAAACGACATTAATAAAAACAATGTCAATCGATCATACTAAAATTCGTCGTCAAATTTGCCGGGTACCACCCAAGGAAGGTAACTTTACGGTTTTCAGCTACGGACGGCTGCAGGAGATAGATGAGTTCTACGTGCGCTGCCAAAAGCATCGAGACTGCTACCGGGATAAAAAGAACCTGCACCATCATGACGCTTATTTCGACATCTGCGCCAAGAGGTACCCGCAGCGTATAGCAAGGCCCACCGATGAGTACATTGCGCAGTGCATTCCGTACGTGAAACATTCGTATGCGGTTCGCTGCCCGTGTCCGGATCAGCGTCACCGCATCGAGGAACCTTCGAGCCTCAAAATAAGACTGTGTCGAAAATTCGATGCATTTCAATGATGTATTGTTAAACGGACTGGTGGAGAAACCTGTGTCTGCTGTTCAAGAAACTGATTCTCATAAAATGCTCAATAAAAAATTTAATTTAATCCATCTCATGATTGAAGTCCTCATATGTTTACAGAGATTTATGAGCAGACCTAATATTCGAGCAAAATTAGTTGATTAAATATTCATTGAAATTTTCATTTATTTTCATATGCTATCGATATTTTCCAAGGGATTGACAAGAAAATAAATTATGAAAGGGATTTTAATAAAATAGGTAATGTATCTACCAGTCTTAAGCCAAAGGTTTTCTCCCTGTTGCTAAGTGATCAAATCTAAGAGTGGAAAAATTGGTTTCCATTTAGATTTACATTTGTTGGAGCGTAATGTTGATGTCATACCAGATCGATCTCTAACTACCATCTTTAAAATCCTAAAAAAAAATACAACTACCATCATCTATCAAATTTTCCACCTGCCTAAAACAGTAAAAAATTAAGGCGTTAAAAAAAATACAAAGAATTTTCTAAAGTTTGTTCATTTAGAGGTGCCGTTTTGCGATTGATTTGAATTTATCATTTTAATTCAATTTCATATCTGAATCCTTGTGAAACGCAATGATATATACAGACCCAAAATAGGTAGATCATTATACAGACCCACCCTGATGACGTTCTAACTATCTCTTTCGCACAGCTCCATTCAAACGTAACGAATGAATCACGCTTGAGAAAATATTTTATGACTCTTTCTCGTTCTAGCGCACCTAGCAGCCCAACCCGACAAATTCATCAGCCAGCCAGCAGGAAAAGCTTCTTCCCCTTTTCCCTTTTACTTACATTATCTATCACGACGGGTTGGTTGAAAATCACGTCATACGGTTCCATAACGTCTCCGGGTGCGGTCACTTCCGTTCACTATCGGCTTCCGGTGGCTCCCAGGGGAAAACAGAGTCTAGCGGAACTGATTTAAGCTTACGCAGCAACGGTTTCGATTCGATTTTCTCTTCACTAAAAGCAGCTTGCGGTTTTCTGCTTTTCCACTCTAGACATCAAACGTTGACGTCTGCTGCTTTTTCTTTTTTCTCCACGATTACGTCAAATGGCAGTTGTTCTTGATGAAGATTGTCATTTGATGTGACTCACACATGCGCACGATTTTTTGGAACGCTTGCAAAAATGAAACGGAATGCGTTCACAGGTTTTATTTATGCGGCGTGTTCAATTCGCGGAATTTTAAAAATAATTAATATTCTAGAGTTTGTTTTGATTAGGTCGTCTGAGATGTTTCGAGAATATCGCTGTTGAAGACACCACAGCAGCAGCGAAGACACTTTACATTCAGATGCGCGAAAATATATTTTGTCTGAGATGATTCATCGTATCTTTCAGAAATCATTTTTTATCATTCCCAGCAAAGACTCCATAAGCAAAGTCGCAAAAAAAAAATCGTGACTATTAATGTAATCACTTAATCAGAAACAAATAATTCAGAAGATTAAGTGTACGATATTGGTTTATGCGGGAAGTTTTAATTCTACACTGCAAAAATTTACATAAACGAAGAATGTTTTTTGAATGCCTTAATAAACAAACCTATGATTATCTTTGAAGGGGTTCAATTTATTCAGCTGACTGAACTGTAAAGAGCGTGCAGAGCTTGTCGAAAAATCGTCGAATCATCGACGATGATTTCTAGCGTAACATATTTGAAGTGACGGGTACCTTAATATATTTTACCTTCTACATTTTGTTGTACTTTTCTATTTTCCTCACTCTTCAGTGTGGATTTTTTAAATAAGATTTGATTAGATGTTCGGAAATTTCAAACGCGTTTTTATCGTTTCGAGCTAACTGCTAGTTTCGCCCTTATAAAATTGTAATATGCAATGTAAAAACCTGCCATCGAAGAACCCCTCTTAAATTTGTTTCGACGATTGGGACACACTGAAACTGAAACCAAACGAAAAACCGCCGCTTCCAAAAAACAAAATCAGTTTTGTGTTAAAATACCGTAAAATTCCTGCTTAACAGTGTTATATTTGTTACTAATAGTTTAAAAAGTTGTTTTTCTATAATGTTCTAACATCTAACAAATCGGTTGATAAAAGGTTTGAATTAATAAGGATACCGCCTAAAACTGCCCCAAGTCTAACCTCAACCGAAAGAATTCAAATTTCTGTTTATTATTTTCGCAGCTCGTTTACACAATGTCGACAGCGGCCAAAATCGATGCCCTGCGGAAGGGTTTCGGTAAGGAATCGACGGCTGCGGCTGCAATGGCGGAAACGAAGGCTTTCGTTGACGGTATTACCAAACAAGCGGACCAGGCGAAAATGGCAGTCTACTTGTTCCAGGAACTTTTGCTTTGTTACGATGAACTGATCGATGGCAGTTGGCAACAGGCCGAGGCCCTCTGCGAAGCCATGCGCTTTCTGGTCGACGTATGTCGAGAGGCGGAAGATAGCATTAAATGTCACTTCCTGTTACGAACGTATAACCAGTTAGTTAATTTTCTGGGGAAAGAGGTACATTTGAAATGATTTAATTCAATTAATCGAAGTTAGGCATACAAGGTCATAGATGTCACTCCCTTGATTTTGTATATCTTTTACAATTTCACTATAATTTCTTATTTTTTTAGACCAAACAGCACCTCTTGGTACGGTGCGCTCAGCTTATGCTGCACTGTCCTCAGATGGATGAACACCTGGACCTGTACCAACGAGTCGGCCTTATAGTGCTAAAAATAATCTACTGTTTTCACGGGCGAAAACCAAAAATCGAAGCTAAATCCGACGAAGGCGTACAATTGGATCGTTCTATCAATATTGGATTAGAATATGTAACTGCTGCCAGATTGATGCTGGTGTCCAAATGGGCCTGTTCTAAAGATGACATAGTACGTGCCAAAGCAATCGCTATTTATAATGAAGTCTTCGATAATTCAGTGGCATTGCTGTACCGTTTATTTGCTATGGATCAAAGACGAGCTACCGAGTTTTATTACAAGTTTGTGCAAATCTTTTCGGAAAATGGAGACTGTTTCTCTGAGAAGGAGATGACTGATTTGTTACGTGGAAGCATTCCATATCTAGAGACTATCCTTAGTTTTGGGGACGCGTGCAAACCTTACTTAGAGTTTGTTGGGATGTTAGATGCAATCCAATTGAGACTTGAACCCGCACGCAGTTACCTGAAGATATTGAAGAAATATTTAGAATTTCTAAGAAATTCAAAGACTGCAAAGGAAGCATTGATCTGGATTGTCGACAAATTGAAAGATCTAAGTTCCAGTTCGGAGCTACTTTTGATAGATATAATCGTTTTCATGACAACACAACTTCAGATTCATTTAAGCCACATCAAGGAGCAGGCATTATCAGTGGCAGTTCCAGTAATAGACCTATGCAAGTTGCTGATAAAGTTTAGCAAACATTGTCCACGCAATGTGACTACACTGTGCGCAAAATGTCCAAGCTCTAGTCGCCATTTGGTGGATTACATATCTAGTATGGTTATCAGTATGGCAATGATGATGCATAAATCTGGAAAAACAATCTCTCCAGAGATGGTGTCGTTGGTGAATGGATTTTTGAAACACAAGCTATTAACTCTGGCTGATTTGAACTGCGAGAAGCAACGCAGTCTATTGGATTCAGGTCTGCGGTTTGTAGTGAACTGGATTCGTGTATGCATCTCGATCGTTCCAGGACCGGATTTCCTCGAGTTGACAAAGTTAGTCATCGATTTTAAATATCGGTACAATTTTGATTACTTGACACCGTCGCATTTGATCCGTTTGGTAGAAAACATCTATCGTGATTCTGGACCTTGCCGGGAAATAATTGATGCCAAACTTACACGCTTACTTATTTTAGTGAGGGATGAGAAATTCGATAAAGAACAAGCAAAAGAGTTGGATGAAATAACTTTCGCTATAACCAATTTCCAAACTAGTGGGAATCAAGAAAACTTGAAAGAACTGAATATAGTTGAACTATTAGAACGTCAAGATATTGTTAAGTTTGGTTTCCCTTTTGATTATAAGCTAAGCACAGAAGAGAAAATAGCTGTTTTACTTTCCGAAATGAACTGGATCTCGAGATACAAGCCAGCTAAAACCATGCAATATTTCAACCTGTTGAATGAACTGAATACGCATCCGCTTAAACTGGGAATGACGCTTTACCTCCTCCAAGATGGTTCTATAACGCAGATGTCCGAAAGCATCTTAGAAAACTTGAAAGTTAAACTACAGAAAGCACATGCCACTAAGCCTGCCGAACAAATATGTCGACATGGTTCTCTAGGTATATTGAATTATTACGCTTTTGGCACAACTTCGAAAACAATAGTAAACAAGCTAAAAAACGCTCAGTTGAACAAAAATACTTTTAAGGATAACCAAATCAATGGCGTTCTCAAAGAAAACAACATGGACCAAGAAATGCTTTTGCTTGATCAGCTTGAGCAAACTTACATCAACTACCGGCAATTGGTAACAACAATGGCTGACCACGATTTTCAACATTTCTCGTTGATATTTTCGCTAAATCAAATTTCTTCAATCCTCGACAATACCTGCCGCTTTTATCAAATATGCTACCATCCGCGACGAGCCGTAGAAATGCAAATAATGAACTATCTTCTGGTCAATCAAAAACCAGACCGTGCTCTTGATTTGTGCACTTCCTTGGGATACATCCTCGAGAATCATCAAGTGTACAAACTTCTAATCAACGACCCAGTCTACCAAAAACCTTGGACACCTCAATTGCACACGTTAGCTGAAAAAGCTTCCGATATCATAAAAACCTACGAGCAAGATTTCTCCAAAGTGCCAGAATCACGAAAATTCGCCTTCCTCAATCTGTACCTTGCAATGGCCCAATACGAATCTTCATACTCTGGTCTCGCAACGGCGACAAAGTACCTCCAAACGCTTGCCAATCTCATAAACCAACTGAAGCCGGCCTGTTCCCCCATTATTCGTGGTAAAATCTACCACACTCTGTTCCGACTGGTCGCAAACAACAATCTTCAACTGGCACCCCAATTTTCAACCCGGCACTTCATCCGGCTGATGCTGACCCACTTCAACGAACTGCAGAAACAATCTACGGACGCTTCGTTCGTTGTGTCCACCTGTACGCTGGAAATGACCGTCGATACCCTTCGGTATCTGATTGTTGATCATGACGCCGACCGGATGGAAGCCTACGTGGAACAGATATTACGGTTTGCTCTAAGACGCGGCGCGGGGCTGCGCTCGATGCAAATTATGCTGCTGTACGCGGTTTTGAGTGCAGACGGCGAAAAGGAAGATAAATGTCGAGTAAGTTTTGATGACCTGATGGTTTTTTTCAATTTTTATTTATTTGCTTTATGCTTTGCTTTGTCGTCTTTGCAGATGCTCCTCACTTACCTTGACCAGCTGTTGATGTTCAGACCAATAGCTTCCGATGACTACAAGCCGGAAGATGATAAGGCCAGTGCAGATCCCAAGCAGATCGTGCTCTCCGATGATTACGAAGGCCCTTTCTTTGGGCCATTAGCTGACGATGAAGACTCCAACTTTGGGGTCGACCAAACGCGAAAAGCTGCCAAGCAACTTCACTCTCCAACAGTGAGTTAATATAAAACTGATCTTAAATATAAAAGAATCAAATCGTGAAATATCCACCTTTTTTTTACAGAAACGAAGCCTTTCGCCGAATCTGTTTCCGGAGAACGTAATAGATGGTCGCCATTATTTGATACAGCATCACCCCGGATGTAGTTGCCAGTTTTGTAAGTACCCTCAGTACAAATTCAAGGCCCTTTTCACGGCTACGGTTTATGCGAGGGTTGCTTTCTTGAAGGGCGATTCCGCCCAGTGTCGAAGACTGTACGAAGCTATTTCCGAAGAGTGGAGTTATTTTAGGGCTGCCCTGGATAACGATAATCTCAGTGGTTACAGGGATGAATTTTTGTTGTTTATGGCGCGAGTTTTCATGCAGTACAGTCAGTTTCTGGCCGGAGAAAATCAGCTCCAGCAAGCGACAAAAGAGCTAGCTAAAAGTGAGAGTATCGTTAAAAGCGTTCCATACGATTTCGGGCTGCTTAAAGAGATTCAATTAAGTATGGCAACGTTGAGAGATGTACAAAATAAAGGAAAAGCGACAACTAGTGGTTCAAAATTCCCTAGTTTTGCGGAATTCTGCAAACAAGAACGTTTGGACGTATCTCCGATTGTGGAATTCAATAAGATGAATTTGAAAACACCAAAAGTGGGACCCAATCGACTCATGCCCCGTACCGCTAGCAAAGCTGATGATTTGCAAAAACTGATAGTTCGCAAACGGCTGAAAAATACTCTTTCTCAGGCAACAAACCAAGATACAGAACTGATATCAGCTATGTCAGGATTGTCGTGTAAATCGGAACGAAAGCCAAAGACGGTCAACATATTTGTTGATTCTCCTGTAAAAGAGTTGGATAAAAAGCAAAAACTGTTCACACAAGAAGTTTCATCCGAGGAACACCTTTCCCCTAAAAAACGTGGTAGGAAAAAGAAAACCGAAACCGAAACACCAGCAGCTGCTCCAAAGTCCACCCGCAAAAAACGTATTCCTTTAAGTCCAAGTTCTTCGAATGAATCTTTCAAGGATGCACTTGTCAAAGGACTAAACTTCAGCACACCCAAAGTTCAAAGCTATTCCAACCGAATCACGACACGTAGTACCTGCAAAAAGCCAAAGCTGGGCTCTGCGTTCCCCAAATTAAAACGTTTACAAAAACAATCTCCAGAACCAGTACAGAATCACTCTTTCAACAGTTCATTCCGTGATGTATTGCTTAAGTCGCTAACTGAATCCAACTCAAAGCAACTAAAACCAACTAACAACACTAGTGTCATTGTACTGGACGATTCAGACGACGTGATAAACACCAGTATAACAGAACACCTGTCCATCAACGAAAGCAGTTCGGGAGTGCTGTCGTTGAAGAAATACTCGGACCGAAAGGCCGTCAATACGTACGGTAGCGCGCGGAAGCAGCCCACGCTAGCCATCACCAAAACTCGGCTGAAGTTCGATGATCTAGCGGTAGTTGACATAACGACACCTACCGGTTCACCGATGGTCATCGTAACACCTGCCAGCAGCAGGCATCAAAAAGAACCGAACAACAACACCAACAGTAAAGGTTCTCCGGAAGTAGTGAAACGTGCCAGAGGAAGGCCGCCCAAAGCGGCCAAGGTGGTGTGCAGCACAAGTCCACCCGTTGGGACAACCGTAAGGAAAAAGGTACGAGGACGTAAGGAACATAGTTGAATACTGGTACATTTCCACAAGGTATTTCTGTTTTGAGTAGTTTTATTATTTTTTTCTATAGTGCGTTTCGAAAAAAATTACTTTAAATATTTTTTAACTAGCAAGTTTTAGAAAATAAAAAAAAATGTAATACATTATAAGATCTTAATTTTTACAACCTAATTGAAGAATTTCAAATAATGAACCACTTTCTCTAGATGAATGAGATGAAATAACGTATTTAAAATTTGAGAGGCGTTTGTAACATTTATTCAAAGATATGAAAACATTACTTTTTGGAATAGTTTCTATTTAACACACTTGAATTCTTTTGACATCTTTCGTCAACTTAATTTGGACAGAAAGTCTGTCAGATGATTAGATCTAACATCTGATATGCGAGCGATTTCGTGTTAATGATCATCGGTGAAACAATATGAGGCAGAAGACAACGGTGCCTGTGGAAAGGGTTGACATCTGGATGGAGGAAGCTTCAGATACCCCACCTTAAAACCTATATTATCCGTGACAGACCCAACAGACCACATGGAGATAACTGTTTTGAAAGACACACGACATCTACGGAACAGGAACTAAAATACTTCAAAGAAATGGCCAACAACCAGAAACAACCAGAATAAGGAGTGTTACGAAGCAAGATTTGTAAGAGGAGTGCAAGGATCTCAACGAGCTGCATCAATGCTCAGGTGACAGGAGTAACAAGACGCATTGAACAACGCAAGATGGATGCACTGGCTAATGCCGTGGTTTTTAGACCTGAATGAGCAAAATAGGGAATATGAAGAGCGTAGATACGGAGGAATCGGCACAACAAGCGATCTTCTCTTGCCCCAGGTTCATGTCAAGGCGTAGACAATCTCTAACTTTGAACGCTGAGAGTTGTAAACGAGCTGTGTCGCAGTGAAATCTCTGCGAGGGAAGCATAACAGACATAAAGCGAGAAAAATGCGGGAAATTGTTAATTTTCATATTTTTAATGAAATTCAAAGGATCGGTTATTCAAAAAATCATTGAAAGAGAAAACGTTAAGATATTTATGGTTAAGTTTCAATTGTATTCGTCTTTAAGCTTACCTATACTTCGTAGATACTTCGTTACATATGATTATATTAATTAATGCAAATCAAAAACCCGCACGTTCATCTTCTAGCCAAATACTTAAGCTGCCTCCTTTGCCAGGCGTTCGGCCTTTTCAACCACCTCCTCAATCGGGCCAACCATATAGAAAGCAACCTCCGGTAAATGATCCAGCTCACCCTGCAGGATCTTGGTGAAACCCTTTATGGTTTCCTCCAAAGGAACTAGCTTGCCGGCATGGCCGGTGAATACTTCAGCCACCTGGAAGGGCTGAGATAGGAAGCGCTGAATTTTCCGGGCCCGAGCTACAGTCAGTTTGTCTTCCTCGGACAGTTCGTCCATACCCAGGATAGCGATGATGTCCTGTAACGATTTGTAGTCCTGTAGAATCTTCTGAACTCCACGCGCAATGTTATAGTGCTCGGCACCGATGATGTTCGGGTCCATGATACGGGAAGTGGAATCCAGAGGATCGACGGCCGGGTAAATGCCTAGTTCGGCAATAGCCCGAGACAGCACAGTGGTGGCGTCCAAATGAGCGAAAGTGGTGGCTGGTGCCGGATCAGTCAAATCGTCCGCAGGTACATAGATAGCTTGCACCGATGTGATGGAACCTGAAGAAATAATACAAAATTTGGAAGCGTTCAATATTAGATTGGTACACGGAGCATGATTGACATTTAGTTTTGTGTGGTCTCAACACTTACCCTTCGTTGTTGTGGTGATTCGCTCCTGCATGCTACCCATGTCGGTGGCCAGCGTAGGCTGATAACCTACAGCAGACGGAATACGGCCCAGTAGAGCTGATACTTCAGAACCAGCTTGAGTGAATCGGAAAATGTTATCAATGAACAATAGCACATCTTGTCCTTCCTGGTCACGGAAATATTCGGCAACGGTCAATCCTGTCAACGCCACACGAGCACGGGCGCCTGGTGGTTCGTTCATCTGTCCATAGACCAAGGCGACTTTGGAGGTCTTATCCTTCAACGAAATAACTCCGCCTTCAATCATCTCATTGTACAGATCGTTTCCTTCACGTGTTCGCTCTCCAACCCCAGCAAACACGGAATAGCCACCATGGGCTTTGGCAACGTTATTGATAAGCTCCATAATCAGTACAGTTTTACCAACACCAGCGCCACCGAACAGCCCAATCTTGCCACCCTTAGCGTAAGGAGCCAATAAATCGACCACCTTAATTCCGGTTACCAGGATCTCCTGTTCAACGCTCATCTCGATGAACTCGGGAGCTTCAGCATGGATTGGCGCCGATAAGTTAGTCTGAATAGGACCCCTCTCATCGATCGGTTCTCCAATCACATTGATGATACGACCCAGAGTTTCGGCTCCCACCGGAATACGGATTGGTGATCCCGTATCTGAAACACGTTGTCCACGAACCAACCCCTCAGTACCGTCCATGGCAATCGTACGCACGGTGTTCTCACCCAAATGCTGAGCAACTTCCAACACCAATCGCTGGGACCGGTCTTGAACTTCCAATGCATTCAGGATCGGTGGTAGGTTCTCATCGAACTGCACATCCACGACGGCACCGATAACGGCTACCACACGGCCTCCGGCTCCAGCAGCTGCCTTGGTCGCGGTTTTAGCAGCATAGCTCCGGACGAATTGGCCGGCAAAGTCGGCCTGGAACCGGGGATTTATTTTAAGCACATTTCTCAACGAAGACAACATTTCGGCGACTGTGTCACGGTGTTGAATTTTTTTCTTCTATTCGCATTACATAACACACTGTGCGACCCTGTTGAAAGGTTTTGCTGCACGGGATGAAATTTGATGCATAACCAAAGATGCCAGGTAATGGGGATAAAAAATCGAAAAAATCAGAGCATTTTGAAAAATAAGTCTGCATGTGTATTTATATCTGTCTAGTTTGCCAGTGCCCTGATTTTCTGTAAAACACAGACTTTTGATCCTTCGTCCAGATATTGCCCAGACATATATTTTGTCTTGATTTTTGAACAGATTTTAAATATTGAAGGTTGAAATCCATATTCATGTATCGGATATGGTCCATAAGTTCCAGGTTCTACTTAAAATTTTGCTTATATATCACCAATCATTCCATGAAACTTATTTTTTTATGTAAGATCGGCATGGTACGTGGTAAAGAAACTATAGGCTAAGTTGCTGTCGGGGATGAAGATGATGCTCCCCTGCTGAGAGGAGTGAAAATGGATTTTCTACTCATTTCTTGGACAACGAAATGTTGCTGGCGTCTATCAAGACAAGACGTTGTAAGAACTCAACGAATCGTTTCTTGGTGGCCATTACCTCCATCAAAAAGGCTTGTAAGTCAACCCAAGCTGTCCCCGGTAAAAGCAGCCAAAAAGGGTGGTAAGGCGAAAGGCTACCATGACATCACAATAACAACCAGTCCTTATCAGGACATAAAAGAGTTTAGAATAATTTATTTTTCATTTAGATAAAAACATTATTTCAACATGAAACAACTTCTCTAACCAAAAAAGGCAAAAACTACAGTTAAATTTTTTTTAACTTAATTTAACAAACAATGAAACTACCGTGGGCGTGATTGAGTGCTCATTTATATCACTTTGATATAAATGGGTATACCTTGACGTATAACATTAAATATAGAATAGTGAGAGTATCACAATTCAGCGTTGTTATAGGCATCAACGGATCACTTCCGACCATAAGTGAAACGGAACCCCTAGATGCCGGTCCCACGGCTTTTAACTAAAGCTCAATCACATGGTCAATCTGGTCCGATCAGAAATGATTGTTTGACCTTTTATTGTTATTTTAATGTTCTTTTCTATTTTTCTTAATGTTCTTTTCTATTTTTCAGATCATTCGGAGGTGGAGTTTTTTTTTCTCTTCAGATATATTCAAATAGTTGGAAAGTTAGAAAGGAGTAGGTTAACATATTTAAAGACCATATTCCTCCCCAATGCTCCAGTGGATGTGTATTTGCGGTTTATGAATTACGATGGCTTATTCTTAAATCTAGCTTTTTTCAATCACTGGGGGCTAATTGCATGGAAATGGTGTTTTGTGGTTTAAGGTTTGTGAAACGGACCTGTCTCCTGAGTTTTTTTGATAGTATTATAAATAGTTCAAAGCAAACAGTCTTGACAATTTTTAAATCTCATTCAAAGCAGGCATTCAACTATGTGAGGCAGGTAGGGTAGGGCGATGCTCAAACGGTAAGATAGGCTCTTATATCCATATTTTGGTAAATTCGCATGATTTTGTGATGTTATGATAGGAATAAGGTAGCTTACTTCTACTTTTAATTTAAGCTAGAATTTTTATTAGTTTGGAGCAAGCCAAAAAGCAAAACAGGCTCTCACATCCATATTTTAGTAAAATAGTATGGTTCTATGGTATGACAGGAATAATGTAGCTTATTTCTACTATTAATTTGAGCTCGGTTTATTATAAGTTTAAGCTAGGCTTCTTCTTAAATATTGATAGATGATATGAACTAAAATTCTTTTTTTTTTCTCTTTTCTTTTTTTTTCTGTTATCTTTTCATGTATCGTGGCATGTACTACCGACAAATCATTTGGTCCAATGATGACGTTGAGCAAACCTTCAAGCCATCCCCTAACATCATGGGACCCAGACGTTGGCTTTCGCATGACATGGTTGTCAGCCTTAGGATCTAACCAAAATTCAGCTAAAGATGGTGTCCTGTAACTTGGTGAGATCGTTCCTTTTATTTTTAATATTTTCAATGCGCCCATAAAAGTAGTATGTAGATGCTTGGGGAGTATGTAGAGGCCAGTCTCGAACCCACCCTTGTCCTTCCTCCAACTGGTATCGGGAGAGGTTGGTTTATTATCTTGAACTGCATTTTATCCATATTCCATGGATATAATGAAGTGCTTGATGGTCTAACCAACGTCTCAAGATCGCTTACTATTCTACGCTGCCTTCTCTAAACTTTAAATTTTCTTCTCCAACTATTCTAATTTTCCTTTCCAGCGTCAGCTCCCCGAGCTATTTAAACGCAATAAAAAAAAAAAATTTAACAAACAATGAAACTAGCAATATTTTTGTTTCCAAATAAAAAAAAATATTTGAAAAACCTCGTTTTATTGGAAACTATAATTGTGTACAATTTGTTAAGTTCTGATTATAGATCACGACCCGAAAATAGACCACGGATTCAGGTGCTCTATTGAATAATGGTGCGGAGCTTTTCTTCCCATATTTGAATTCAAAAAGAATGTACGCCCATGATTTGTTAAGCTCATTTTCCGATGTTCCTATTTCAGACGTTATTGCTAGCAAGAGGAACGCCATAAAGAAGAAAATTTCTTTACTCTTTCCTTTTTTACTCTTCCTTCTTTGGTCTGCTCCAGCTGCTGTTTATATATCCTGTTAACCCTGTTTACATACCGATACCCCGCGGATACCTACTCCATTTTTGTTTGGGTTGAATTGTTTTGGTTTCCATTTACCGCATATATTGCGTTAATTTTGGGTTCAGTTAAGTTTCTCATAACAATCAAGAATGACCTCAATGAATAACGACAAAGACAGTCCGCTGAAACGACGGATGGTTCCCAGAGGTTTGCAGAAGCTTATCGAGCAATGTTTGAAAATATACCCGGATCAGACCAATCCACTGCAAGTGACGACTGTACTCAAATATTGGTATGTATTTTTCTAAAGATCCTTTATACCTTAACATTCCTTATTACTCTGATCTCTCTTCAATTGTCCAATTAAAAAAATATTCCTAATTAAAACTGGCTCTCCTACTTGATTATAGGCTTGGAGGACAGGACCCTTTAGACTACATAAGCATGTATCACAATCCTGGCAATCCAGAGCAGAACGTTCCGCCTCATTGGCATTACATCAGCTTCGGATTGTCGGATCTACACGGTGACGGAAGGGTACATCTACCCGATACGGTTGGTGGTCCTGAACCACGATCGGGAATGGGATTCGAACTGACGTTTCGATTGCTGAAAACATCGGGCGATGCCGACGAGCGACCACCAACATGGCCCGCAAATTTACTGCAAGCATTGGCCAAATATGTGTTCCAGTCAGGAAACAGACTCTACACCGGAGACAACATTCCATGGCGTCGTTCTCTTGATGGTAAGACATCTTCTATCCAGCACATGCTTATTGCCGAGGATCCTCAAATGTCTCGCACGGAGACTCCTTTCGGTTGGGTCGATTTCTTGCAAATTGTTGGGGTTAGCAATGAAGAACTAGAACAGGCTTCTCGGTGGAATGGTAAGGGTGTCCTTAACATCCTCCAGAAAGAACCTTTAACAGGAGGTCAATGGTTGATAACAAACATGGCCCGCGCAAAAAGTGTCTTCGAACTATTTCCCGAAACGTTGAAGCAGTTGGAGCTTGATTTAGAAAAGGAAGGGTCCGATTTGGCAGGGGTCGGTGCAGACTTCACCTTTAAAGAACTTTCTAAAAATGTGACTGTTAAAAAGGAAATCGATCCCGAAGATGAAATCACAAAAAGCATTTCTTCTTGTAATATTGAAATTAAGAAAGAATTTAACGAGGGCCTGGAGCATTCGAACTCTTCAGACATGATTAATCCCTTCCACCATTCGCAAGTTCCTTCAAGAGTGTTACCCTTGGATGGAATCGAACTAACGCTGGCGCCCTATGCGGCCAAATTCCTAGTGCTAGCAATCAAAGATCGCATCCGTCATGGGCGACATTTTACGTTCAAGGCACAAAACATGGCGGTCACATTCGTGGCAGAATCAGTAACCGGTACAATTGTTAATAAAGAAACGCCATACGGTGTGCTCGGCAACTGGGTGCAGATTCTGATTCCGAATTCGCTGATGCCGAAAATGCTGGATGCCTTTTCCGGACTCCACAAAAGTGCTGATAATCTTAAAATTCCTCTAACTTACGAATGGTCGGAGCATAATTTAAAATTCATCATTGATAATCCTGCTCCAGAGTTGTTGAATCAACAGGGTCCTATTCTAGCATGAGAATGCTACCAAAGTAAGCATTTTAAACATTCATTTACTTGGCTTCCAACGAAAGTATTTTAGACAAATAACTTTTAATAAGTAATCAAAAATTTGAGTGCCTTTTTTATAGTTAGAAATTAATAAATTAGGTATTAGGTAAATAGAATCTCATTTTTCTAACAAATGTAATTTGAAGCAAACAAGACTATTTTTTCATGTATTTACATATATTCGACCTGAAAACATCCAGCACCCATTAACCTTTTCAATTTTTTTTCTTTATTTTAAAAAAATCCGTTTGTACGAATGACATTTTTTATAAAATAATATTATATTGTATTTTAAGTGGTGAGTTTAATTAAGAAAGAAAGTTCTTTTCTATGTGATATGGGTCTTCTTGGGTATCGCCGAATATTAGGACCATCAATCCAAAAATACCATCAAACTGAAATCCAGAATAAAAACAGACACAAGATTAAAGGGTGATACGGTCAAAACTTGGTCAATATCAACTTGACGTATTTCTTTCAATTTTGCATTTAAAAAACCTGAACACCCCTCATTTTGAAGGTGTGTGTGTAGAATGTTGCTCCTATTTTGATTTTGGAATTCACTCTTCAGTTGTCAAAATGCCGTCCAAGGAAGAAGAGCAGCGTATCAAAATTTTGCTCGCGCATTGCGAAAATCCGAGCTACTCGCACGCAAAGCTGGCAAAATCGCTAAAAGTTGCCAAATCAACCGTTACAAATGTAATTAAAGTATTTGGGGAACGTTTGTCGACAGCCAGGAAGTCTGGTTCGGGAAATCGAAAACCGGAAGCCGCTGAGACGACAAAGAGAGTTGCCGGTAGTTTCAAGCGAAACCCTACCCTCTCTCTCCGAGATGCCGCAAATAAGCTGGGTGTATCGTTTACAACCGTGCATCGAGTACGACGGCCAAAGCGCGATCCCGGAGGCTGTACACGACGATGCTCACGAAGTTTGACTGCGTGGTAATGGACGACGAAACCTACGTCAAAGCCGACTACAAGCAGCTTTCGGGACAGGAGTTTTATACGGCAAAAGGAAGGGGAAAGGTAGCAGATATTTTCAAGCACATGAAACTGTCAAAATTCGCGAAAAAATATCTGGTTTGGCAAGCCATCTGTACCTGTGGCTTGAAAAGCAGCATTTTCATAGCTTCCGGGACTGTCAACCAAGAAATCCCAACACGCCAGAGCTCCGCCCAATTGAGAAATACTGGGCTATTGTCAAGCGGAACCTAAAGAAGACCAAAAAAAAACTGCTAAGGACGAGCAGCAGTTCAAGGCAAATTGGCTCTCTGCGGCGAAGAAGGTGGACAAGGTGGCTGTACAAAATCTGATGGCAGGGGTTAAGCGTAAGGCCCGGCAATTCGGATTTGGAAAAGCGGAAGTCTAACTGAATATTTTTCCTGAATTTCATACTAATTTAACTTGAAAAAGTTACAGTGGTTGTATATATGAAACGACCGAGAAGTTCACGTAGAATTACTACAGCCTATCCCGAGTCAATGTGTTTTTCGTTTCAAATAAGCATTCTAGAATAAAGTATGTCGAATTTTTTAAAGGAACTTAACTTCGAAAAAAATCATTCTTCCATAAATTGTCGTTTTAATAACTATTAATGGTCTAAATCGACCCATAAAGATAGTATGCAGCTTTTTCAACTGCATAACAAAAGGCGAATTAAATATAAGTATAAGCAGAAACAAGGCCGATGTCGTCGAAATTATGCGCCCGGCAGTTATGCAAATAATGTGATAAACACATGAGCTTTGTATCAAACGCTTGCGAGAAAAGCCTACAATGACTGCTTTGATCTAAACGCTTGACTCAGGGCAAAAGCTCTCAAACTGTTTTTAGTCTCATGCGTCTCGTTGGATTGGAATCAGTATCATGTTTTCATTTCCCTTAAGATCACATAGCAATCACTAGCTTAAACTGTTGCTTAAACATGAGATTCCCGAGGAAGCGTTATACCGTATTCGTTTTCACCACCCGAAAGTTTTGCACCATCCACGCTGAAAACGAGCATGAATCGAGTTTTGCACTCTCCTTTGTAGGTGTGCGTGAAATCGGCAGTGTCAACAAAAAACATCAAGCTGTCAAAAATCCATTACGCTGGTATTTTGTTTTCGTTTTACTTCGAAAATTGAAATGAAATTTACTTTAGTTGATCATTGTCTTTTAAACAATATGAAAATTTTAGCATGAATATATGTATTATGTTGAATTGTTAAGATTTCAGATTTATTTTGCTTAGTAGATTCGCCTCTGGCTCTGATGAACTGCAATACCGGCTGATTCTGGGCGGTCTATGTTTGCTGCTGCTAGACTGCAGTTACCCCAGCTTGAAGGTTCCGGTATTTTGAACGTTTATTTCTCGCAAATCCTTCGTTCGAGTACCTATTTCCATTTAAGATTACAAAAAAAAATCTTGGGTGCGGGTGTAGTATCGAACTACCGTTTTTGGAGGGCAACGGGTGGGAATCCGGGAATTGGCGCAACCGAGCATCGTCACTCTAAGGCACAGCTCGAAGCTTGCTGCTAGTAGAGTAGCTTCGATGCAGCTGAACGCTTCTTGCTGTGAAGACCAACTTATAGAACCCTCCCGAACAAAAATACTTTTCGGTTTGGGCGATTCCACCAGATCTTTGGGTTGGCCTTTTTGCACTCTGATTTGCTGCTCTTTTTCGGCATCGCCTGGAACCGATTGCAGCAAGCCTTCTGGACACATTTCTTCTTGGGAGCGTTGTTTGCTTTGGAAGGTGCCATCCAGGTGAAATTCTCTGCCTCTGTTGGAAACGACACTGGTATTGAATCCGGAACAAGTTTCCGTTCTTCGGGATAAAAAGAGAAAAAAACATCTCGAACGCAGTTTTTGCGGTATAGAAATAAACCAACCAGCTGATATTTGTTTACATCGGGAAGCACGTGTTTTCAAAATTCATGATAGTATTGGTGAGAGCGCAAGCAACACCAAATATTTTCAGAGTGTTCCACCGTCCACTTTATGGTGCACTACCAGTGCACTACTTATCGTGAAAACGAGCATGAAAACGATAAAAAGTGCACTACCGGTAGTGCACCGGTGCACCACCACTTGAAAACGAATTCTCTATTAGATTGACCATGTTTTCATATCTACAAATAACAAAAAAAGGCCCTTTTCAGGGCCAAAATCTTAAAGAGAGTTGCGCTTGACTTTTCTTTATAATAGGTGGATGACGAGTGCGTTGTGTTGGTGGTGCGTGATGGGTGGGTGGTGTGTGATGGGTGGGTGGGTGGTGTCAAGTGGTGTGTGATGGGTGGGTGGGTGGTGTCAAGTGGTGTGTGATGGGTGGGTGGTGTGTGATGGGTGGGTGGTGTGTGATGGGTGGATGGTGTGTGATGGGTGGGTGGTGTGTGATGGGTGGGTGGTGTGTGATGAGCTGTGGTGTGCGATGGGTGGTGGTGGTGGTATTTGATGGGCGGGTGGTGTGTTACGTGCGGGTGGTGTGCGATGGTGGGTGTTAAGCGAAGGGTGGGGATGGGGAGTGTGGTGGGTGAAGGTGGTAAGGGTGTTGCGGCTGTGTGTGTGTGTGTGTGTGTGTGTGTGTGTGTGTGTGTGTGTGTGTGTGTGTGTGTGTGTGTGTGTGTGTGAGTGTGTGTGAGTGTGTGTGTGATGGTGGGCTAGTGAGGTGGGTTA
The DNA here is from genome assembly GCF_029784155.1 of Uranotaenia lowii. Lineage (NCBI taxonomy): Eukaryota > Metazoa > Arthropoda > Insecta > Diptera > Culicidae > Uranotaenia > Uranotaenia lowii. The sequence continues at coordinate 245,274,436 of NC_073693.1, forward strand.
GTGAGGTTCTGAGCTGTCACAACACAACTTGCTTCCGCCGCTGTCGGTCAGCTCTGCTACTGGCCGTGTCACTAGTTTCAATTTCTCTGATACAATGAACCAAACCGTCAGTTGACCCCTTGTTTTATACCTTTCGTAGGCTGGAAATAACAAAACTCATGAAGGGGCGGGGCGTCAAATTTTTTTTCCATTTTCGAATAGCCAATCAACGTTGAGCAGGCTTGGTATGTCTTTTAAGAGAGATGTCTTTGAAAGAGGCGTTTTTCGTGACGCGAGATCGGTTCGCGAATTTCAATTTGCCCCCCTATAGCGTTGCCGTAAGACGTAATTCTACGTCAAAAAAAAATTTAATTTGATTTTTTAAATAAACGATTTTACCGATTTACACGCGTTTTCCCTTGACCAAATTTTGACCGTATCACCCTTTATAAGACGGCAAAAATCTATCCGCAGAAATACAGGATTTGTTCGCCGTCAAATAGGAATATATGCTGCAGACGATGGCGGCAATCACGATCGCTCTTTGGTTTTAACCTGTCAGAGTTGCTAAAACCACACTAATTATGGGTCTTCAACACATCAGTTCCTTAAAAATGGTCTCGAATGATCAGCGGAAGTCTCGTGCTTACTATGGACTCCACAAGCAACTGCGGTCGAGAAGACTCAGCCCTCGCACTATGTGTAACCTGTACACGCTCATTAAACCGGTTGTTTTCTACGGGCACGAGACATGGATATTGCTCGAAGAGGACCTGCGAACACTCTGATTATTCGAGCGACGAGTGTTAAGAACCATCTTTGGTGGCGTGCAGGAGAACGGAGTGTGGAAGCGAAGGATGAACCACGAGCTCACGAGTATCCAGAAGTTGGTGAAGGCTGGCCGGATACGCTGGGCAGGATATTGTGCTGATCGGCCTGTAGCTTTATGCGTCCTTACGGTTCGGCGGCTGGAATACGAAAGAGGATGAACCACCTCGGAGCTCACGCTTGTCGGCCGTCATGACATACTTATACTGTAGGCTGTAGGGTTGCTGCATGACACACGTCATCATCCACTCAGGGGTGTGCTGAGTACACACATCTCCCTTCCCGTCCCAAGAAAGAAAAGATTTTATATTAGAATACTTGTTTCGAAAATCACATAATTCATATCGATATTACACACTTTCATAATGTTCGATTTTGATAAGTTACATCAAGACCCACTAACAGCTCTTATGTAGTCTTGTAAATACTCTTACGATGCTTTTTTTTGTACTTCACACGTCATCTACTGGGTTTTGTAGACCTTATCGTACATATCTGTCAATTTGCTTGCGAAAGGAAATCCCTCCTTTCTTTCCAGACTGACAATACTTTCTCACTCTTATTGTGATCGTTAACAATACATTTAATTCATTTCCCATTCCATTTCCATTAAATGTTCTTCGAAAGTCACTGGCCCTTATGAGCTGCCCGTGAAGCAGCTCAAGTAGAAGAAGAAGAATGTTCTTCCAAAATAGAATGCAACCTTAGGGCAATAATCGCATTTACCTAGCTGTGCTGTCATCATGAGCCAATAGCAAGGTTTTTTTTAACCTTTGGTACCACTGCACTTCAGATCTTTTTTTAAAAAAAATCTTCTTTTCCCAAAAAAAAAAAAAATCTCTAGGATCAACTTTTAACTTTCTGAAGTTTGTTATTCAACAACTTGTGATTTATTTGTAATGCAATTACAAGTTGAAATTCTACATTCTACTCTATGCGTGTAGTTTTCCATTTCGTTCAGCCAAGAAATTCACTATGATTGAATCTAGACAGGCCATGACCAAGTGGTCTTTCTTTTCGTTGCTTTCGACGCATGATGATGAGTCAGCAAATTATAGTGTCTTTTGATAAATGTTGTCAGTTGTTGGATGATAGCAATTCCGGTTGACACAACCAATTAATACAGTGAAATTTATTTACGGGACAAACATATAAATGACTCTCATCAATGAATTCAAATTGACTTCCGTTAGTGTCCTTTAAAACCTGTGCGGACTCCCGTCAGTGCCATCAAAACCATCCGGACTCCCGTCTTCGCACACATAAAAAACCATGCGAACTCCCGTCCACGGACGCAACATAAATTCAGGCGGACTCCCGTCTGCGCCACTTTTTGTGAACTTCAGCAAAAGACTCACACTATGGGGACTCCCGTCAACACACATATATCTAGCGGACTCCCGTCGACGCGCTAGAGAAGGATTTTGATTCTCAATAGTATGCCATGCAGACTCCCGTCAATGCATGAAACAATATGCGGACTCCCGTCAGCGCCATCAAAACCATGCGGACTCTCGTCTTCGCACACATCAAAAACCATGCGGACTCCCGTCCACGCACGCAACATAAATTCATGCGGACTCCCGTCTGCGCCACTTTCAGTGAACTTCAGTAAAAGACTCACTCTATGCGGACTCCCGTCAACACATAGATATCTAGCGGACTCCCGTCGACGCTCTAGAGAAAAATTTTGATACTCAATAGTATGCCATGCAGACTTTCGTCGATGCATGTAACAACATGCGGACTCCTGTCAACGCTATCACCAAACAAATTCGAGCTTACCACAATAAGTCATGCAGACTCCCGTCAATGCATGCCACAACCAAGCGGACTCCCTTGAACGCCATTTTTAAAACTAGTGTGGACTCCCGTCAACACACGTGGTCTTTTTAACCTCAAACAGCGAATAAACCTGATCGGAAAAAAAATCTCAATTTTTTTAGTCGATGAAGCGGTCTTGATCTTTGGTGTTTCAATTGCTCTCAGCTGTTTCTTCAAATTAAGGATTGTTTTTTATCAAACAATCCTCCTGGCAGGTTCGCCAAATGTGCTGATCGGCCTGTAGCTTTATGCGTCCTTACGGTTCGGCGGCTGGAATACGAAAGAGGATGAACCACCTCGGAGCTCACGCTTGTCGGCCGTCATGACATACTTATGCCATATTCGTTTTCATCTGGTGGAAAGATGGTTGTGCACCAACTGCTGTCATCTTCATATAAAAAAAACGCTTTGACAGCACTTGGTGCACTACCGGTGCACCACCAGAATGAAAACGAATATGGCATTATACTGTAGGCTGTAGGGTTGCTGCATGACACACGTCATCATCCACTCAGGGGTGTGCTGAGTACATGTGCTGAGTACACACAGATATGTTGCGAGAATACCGGACGACTGTCCTGCAAAACAGGTGTTTGCTACGAATCCGGTAGGAACGAGACGAGCAGGGACGCAAGCGCAACGAGGGAGGTAGTTAAACCAAGTGGAGCGTGACCTGGCGAATGTGGGATGTCCGAGAAATTGGAGAATGGCTGCTATGTACAATCAAAAAAAATTTCGACTGTCAATATGATTCAATTTGAAGTTTAACGACTTGTAACTCTATTCGGGTGCATCCAAATAATAGAAAATCCATGTGACCCTTAATAAATTCTTGAATCTTTAATTTTGCATCATTATTTTTTTTAAGGACACACCCTGAAAGGTCAGACAAAAAACTTCCTAATCAGACCTTAAGTGTCTATTTGACACCCCCCGCTTAAAACCACTATATCTCTCTTGTGTCTCAACCGATTTATATTATATTTATAGTAATGTTCGTAATGTTACTCGAAGTTTTATTTTGTGGCGTAGTTTTATGAATGTTTTGGTGATTTGCGTTTCTTCCCCCACTGCTAGCCGGGAGTGAAGCAAAAGCACTTCAACATTGGCGCCCAACTCAAAAACCCATATGCAACATAATTTTGATATGTTATCAGTGTCTTGTTCAGTTTTGGTCTCCTTTGTAGTTTTTAGAATTATACTATAAGCTTTTTGATTTCGTCAATTTGGTTTTTTTTTTTCAATATTTTACATCCGCGGTGGGTGGTGATTTGGACAGAGAGCCAAGCCGAGAGAAGAAATAATGATGCGTGTCGTGTGTTTCTTGGTTGGAAATTTTCTATTGATAGTATTTCGCGTTTGCTTGTCACGACACGCATCATTATTTCGGCTCTCGGCTTCGCTGTCTGCCCAAATCACCACCCACCGTACCTACTCGGAGAGCAAACAAACAGGTTCTGCTGGACGCGCTGCTTGTGGTTCTAGAAATTCAGGAATGATTTTACGTTTATAATTTTCATATTTTTGTTAAATCTCACAGCGTCAATTGTTGCACCTCACTAGAATGTAGATTAAATTTGCTTTCCAATGAATATACTTTTGATTGGTCCAAACAAAGTATAAGCACTGAAAATCCGGATACAACCTGATTGTTGACCACAAAAACAGATGAAATTTCAATTTGTAAGAAAATCGCGCAATGTAGTAAACTTTGAAAAATCTAAGGACAGCAAAATGTTAGAATTTAGAATAGAATTTTAATAAATTTTGAAGTCATATTTTTTCAAAAACTCTTCCATCGCTCAAACAGTTTTTACTAGCAATCGAATGAAAAGTACCTAGACCCTTTTATTAAAAACATTTTAAAAAAATATTTCTTGGCTTCATGATAAAGACATTAACTTCAGCTTTCATATGCATAAGGCAAATATTTTTTTGGGTGTGTAATAAATGAATTACAGCAGATTTCCTGAGGCATATTTTTTCGGATTTTTTTTTCTTTCATGCTGAATAATGAGAAAACTAGTAGCTTATAATGCTCTAAACATATTTTACTGACATTACAAGGTTTCTTTTGATATAAGTTTTGTTTAGATCGGTTGAACAAGCCAAAAGTTTTAACGATTTGAGCTTGAAGTGTCAAATTGACACTCCTAGTGCTGATTAGGGTAATGAAATCTAATGGATGAGGGTCTAAATATTATTTTTGAAAAATTCCATAGATTACGTCAATTAATTTCGCTACTTTTTATGTTTCACAGCAAAAAAACAAAAAGTATATTGAATCCAAAACACGAGTAGTCTAATTTTTACAAGTGTGATTCGAAGAAGATGTAATTTTCATCTCCTTTTGATGTAATTTTAGTCTTTTTTCAAAAGGTGCATGGAAATTCATTAATTAAATCGAAATGTTAAACTTATGTCGCGCGCGTCAGATGCAAAGTGTTATGTCCTACTTTGGGAGTGGACATACGGATTTAACCCGGATTTAACCCGGATTTAACTCTCCAATAACTGGTACGAAAACAACACGTGGTTACTCAGTTTAAGGTTTAACTATTTATTATTTTCTGTTCTATCTAATACAGTGTTGCTAGGTGCTTTCAGAGAATATAACAATTTCCCCTTTTCCTGAGTTAATTGTTCACTGTATATCTGATAAGTTCAAATCGTAGTCTTCAAAACGTAGAGGTCTCTTTGTTTCTCGCTTTGGACGACCAACATCTCCATCGGCTGCATTTCTGGACCCACTTTGTTTGATCGGTGTGCTCGAACTAATTGTCGTTGCGCTCTTCAAGTTCGGTGTCATCCATTCGCTTGAGAGGTCCTGGGATTCATTTCCGTCCACGTCTTCCTCGATCAGCTTTTTAAGATGAGCTGAGTTCCGGCGGTATTTGTTTCCGTTGTCAGTTTCAACCACCACTATTTCCTTTCCTGGAGACGACTGTAACTGGTTCCTTGAGATACATCGGGGACAACTTGTTCTTCGGGATCAAATTACGCATCAAGACACGGTCATGTGGTTCAAGATCGGATGACTTAGCTCGATGTTTCGAATCGTATCTCAGCTTTGCATTTTGTTTGTAAGTCATGTCGTGATCTCTGATGCTTCCATCTTCATTCGGGACTGTATTCAATTCAGGTATCCAATCGCGGAACTTCCTGCCGAATGCCAACTCTGCTGGTGAAAGGCCAGTAGCAGGGTGTCGTACAAGAGAATACACGTAGTTTGCCTCTTCTAAATCCTTCTTCCAGTCCGTCTTGTTTAGTTCGGCTATCTTCAGAACTTTTAGTATTGACCGGTTCTGCCTTTCGACCTCGCCGTTACTTTGAGGCCAATAGGGTGTCGTGTGCTTCAGTTGGATACCGTATCGTTTGCAGAACTGTTCCATTCGATGGCTTGAGAAATTCGACGCGTTGTCTGAGAGTAAGACGGAAGGAAGTCCTATTTTCATGAACGTCCTGTCTAGCCTTTCGATAATGTCTTCGGAAGTTGTTGTTCGTAGTACTTCCGTCCAACGATATCGACTATGCATATCGATTAATACCAAAATGGATTCAGCTGATGGTAGTGGACCAAGCATATCCATTGCTATCACTTGCCATGGTCTTTGTGGGAGTTCTCTTATCGCCATATTTTCAGAGGTCACGGAATTGCTGACAATTTGACACTCCAAGCAAGATTTCACTACTTTTTCAGCATCTTTGTCAACATTGGGCCACCAAACCTTGCACCGGAGTCGTTGTTTGGTCTTCTCGATCCCAGGGTGGCCAATGTGCGCTAGTTTTAGAACGCGTTTACGAAGGGCTATAATAATTCTATCGTTTCGCATAACTATGTCGCTTATAATACATAGTTCTGCACGGAATGGAAAGTAATTCTTTATGCGTTCATTCCATCGACCAGTATTTACAGAATCTTTCACCACAGCAAGCTCATCATCTTTCAATTTCCCATCAATTATTTCGTTTAAAGTGATAGCGTTTCCCGCATACTAAAAAACTATATTTCAAATAGTCACTACGATACATCTACGGCTTCAGAAAAGGTGATTGTCTCTGTAAACGTAGCTATTATTTTAAACTTTACTTCGACAACGATAAGAACTTAAAATTAACGTAATTGTGAATAAGTGATGGTATCTGGAAACGTGAATGAATGGTTTAACGATTTACTTTAATTTTATTAATAGTCGTAAAACTGTTCTCGAACCATAACGCAAAGCGTTCATGACGTCTGTCAAACTCATGTAAAAAATGACCGAAATGCGGGTCAGAGATGCCAGATGATTAGAGAAAATAATCTCAGCATAGATTTTTGAAAAAATCTTTTAGACAAAAAATAAATTAAAATTTTGATTATTGAATCGATAACATTTAGCAGCATTATAGTGGATGGTGGTCAAATGTTAGATACAAAGCTACAATTTCTCATAAAGATATCTACAGGAGCTTATGATATTGTTCTAGATTTTACCACACCATGCTATCCACAATAAGCTTTTAGCTAAGTTTAATACATCGGTTTCCTAAAAAAAATTTTTTTTTGTTTCTTTAATATGATAAATTCACACATCTATATATTTTAACGAACAAAGATTCTTTAGGTTTGATCTTTTCGAGCATTATGTTATTCATCTCTTAAGGTGATAAAAAGATAAAATAAAAAATTAACCCAACTATGTAGAACTCATTGCTGTTTGAGTTTAGGAAATATCACTTCTACTTTCGTTTAATTAGTTTTCAATAATAGTTATTTAAACTCTATGTCCTTGGAACATGTTTAACGCATACCACGGCAATTCTTATTTTCTTCGCGTTCATAACTTTTCGCGTTCACTATGTCAGACAGATCACATAGTGCACGCGAACGTGATGCGAACTGCGGTTGAGCTGTCAAAACCTGTTCCTATCCATTGAAATAGCATTGAGCATAAATATTGAATGCATTTCCTAATAAACTTTTAAGATTTTTTTAATTAATAGATTTGTATAGTTTTCGGAAATAAAAAGTAAATAATCGTAAAAATATCTAAAATTGGCACCACTGCCCCACACCGGCTGCACCGGTGAAAAAAGTAAACAACAAGTAGGTGAATAATGGCGATCAAGCTGCTGGGATTCCCGCGGCTGAAGCAATCAAAAGCCAGCGGCATCAGGAATTATAAACTTCCGGTAGGTTATAAAACAGGTGATAATGGTCCCAAGTAACAATTTTAGTTTTTTAAGAGACTGGAAGAACTCCTTAGAACTTCGGTATAAAACAATGTTTTGTTTTATAAACCCCATTAAAACATCTTTAAAACACTTATAAGAGTAAAAAGGCCCACCTACAGGAGGTTCTGAAGAGAACATTTCAAGTCCCTTATACAACCATAAGAACTCAAAAGTGTTTTTCTAAGGGCTGTTTCAAGATAATCTATTCTAGTTGCAGAAAAATTTTCTGTCACAAAGCAATTGTTCCCAAAAAAGGGTTTTGAAATGGCTTTTATAAAATTTCAACATTCTGAATCCAAAAATAATCAAACATACATTTTTTATTTGAGCATAAATAGTTTATTAGATCGTTATCACAATTTCCAGTGATAAGGTTCTTGCGCTTCAAAATTTATCGGTTAATTTTACGAAATACTTGCAAATAAAAAGCGCGCCGCTTTAATTTGGCAAATAAATAGTGATAATAAGTTATTTGTAAAAGCATTCAGAAATTCCCTGTCGTATAATATCTGTCTTATACTCCCATATGTCCAAACTTTGTACAATATATTCTTATGAACAACTTTACTGCAAGCCAATTTCTGAAAAACGATGTATTTTTAAATAATAAATAAAAATAATCCTAGAAAATCTCAATTAATTCTTCATAAAATGGCGCTTCATTCGAAAAACCTATTAGATTTGTAAAATCTAACTATAAAACCAAACGATCTTATCACGGATCTTTTCTAGTGTTTTAATCTTCAAAACTTGGAACTGACTTGACTCAGTGCATCTCGCAGCCTCAAACGTCACTGGAGAAATCAAAACAAAACAAATTCTGCTCACGGCTCGCAATTTCATCAATCCAAAATTGAAAAACCTTTCCCCTTTTCCCGTCATCCGAATAATACTGACGATCCACTTTATCAGTGCAATAAAACATTTAATTCCGGTAGACGGATTCAGCAGCTGCTGCATTATTCAAATTCCAGATCCTTTCCTGGTCCGCGGAAGGCGGTCGGTCGGAACCGGCAAAAACAACGGAAGAGAATAGCAGTTTATAAATTTATTGGTAAATATTCTTAAATTGTATTCAATTGTCACAACAACTAAATAAATCTAATTTTTAGAGTACATAATATGTACATATTATGTTTCTAGAAAAACAACTCGAATACATGTTAATGAAAGGCGTGGAATGTGACGAACGGATGCAACCCGGATAGGAGTTATGGCAAGATAGAAACCCCATCAGGATGACGGATCAAAAGATTTGTGTGATTTGTGCATCTTGTGAAGTTTCAAAATGTGTTGTGTTAAGTTATTTAATTTTAATAAAAATACTCGTGATATTCGGTTAGTGATGAAACAAGAAAAGAATTTGTTTCAATAGTATTTTTTTTGTTTCCGTTGATCACAATTTTTTTTATTGGTTTAATTTTGCTGAGTTTGTAAGTTTTTTCTGGTTCCTAGTTCCTAGCTGGTTGGCTAATGAAGAGGTAATTCGATAGGAGCAGATTTGCGGTAAAATGATCGTAAATTGTTGCACTCTCGACCACCCAGTTGGATTGTTGGAGGAGTATCAAGCAGACTCATGATCAATTATATTGAACGCAGTTGCCTGCAAATGACTGCAATCGATTTCCTTCCTTTTCCGGGCCCCTTATTGCTGCGTGCTATAAGACGGAAAAAATCTGCATCTTCGTTTCTAAAATCAAACGGAAAGAATATCGTAAACGAATGATATCAATTTCTATGGCTGCCACTCTTTTTGTTTACCTTCATAATTTGAAATGTCATTCTTCTTTCGCGTCTTTTACATCTTTTTATTTTTCGGTAAAAATGGTTGTCATTTATATAACAGGTGTATAGAGGCATGTTTTAAGAATATTTGGTACTTTTCAAAACTTGATGTTTTGGTTTTCTGAAAAGGTTTTATAATTACTTTGTAGTGCTCTACTGAACCAAAAAAATTAATGGTTATAAAACCAAACCGAAAGTTGACAGGAGTTCTATAATAAGACTGTATAGTGGTTTTAAAGCTATCGTAAAGGGCATTCATATAGAGTTCTTAAGAAATTACGTTATAAAGCAAATAATACTTTATAAATCCCTTATACAACAACTATCTTTTTTTATAAAACTATTCGGTGTTTAAAATGTTGCTTGGGGGTATTTAGATATTCATAATTTCAGTTTTGTTATTCTAGGAATGCACATCTTTGGCCAACCAGGAGAACTCAACGTTGAAAGCAAGTTGGTTTACCATTAAAAATTTCTCGAGCAGTCCCGAAAATTCCAGATGGTAGCGTTCCAAAAGCACCTGTGCCGGGTTGGATGTCTACGAACGAAGAATATATTATATCTAAATATGATGAAAAGCAACCTCAAACGTAAGTAATAAAATAAAATAAAATGTAATGGCATAATTTATTATGAAATCCGAAATCCCCATATTTTTACATCTGTGTGCGTGCTCTTTTCGAGCACGATTCCCAGAACCGTTTGAATGAACGTCATTTCAAATCGTTTCACAACTGTTACTGTAAGTGTTCGGTTACAAGAAAACATTTAGAATAACTGTAACGGAAACAGTTTGATTGTCCGAGTATGTTTTCCATGAGCGTTTTTTGGATTTTATCTTAACTGTGTGCAGAACAGTTCTTCCATACAAGTGGTTTAATAGTTCTAAACAGTAACATAACTTAACGCCATATTCAACAGACCGTCGTTTTGGAATTCAAGTTAAGTGCAATGTTTTTTATGGTTTCAGATATCATTTTCTAAACGTTTTTTACACTATTCCTAAACGTTTTATAACTACTACAGGAACCGTCTTGTTACAATATT
>NC_073693.1:245285615-245301615 GCF_029784155.1 Uranotaenia lowii
TATGGTATTTTCGACAACATAAATGACGGTGTTTCAACATTACCATGGGCATAGTAATTTGAAGAACACGAATTGTGTAATATCAGAATATCATGCGCATGGTAATTAAGACACGAGGAAATTACTATGAGCTGTCAAAGCTCGCATAGTAAATATACAATCTCGTAGTATTATCGCCCAGATTTTTGGTGAAAAATACTAAATCATGGTTGAAAATACTAAATGATGGATATAGCAAAATTATCATGACTCTGTATTTGAAAAACCCATGCAATTTTTTTCCGTGTAGGCGTGATATCCAAGGAGAATCAGAGGGACCGGGCTCTATTATGTCTTGTTCAAGCAACTTTTGCAGCTCTCTTTCGACTTTGGGCTGCAGCGGTATCGGAATTCGGCTTTGTGTGTGTTGGACAGGCTTTATTTTCGGGTCGATTTGAACTGCGACAACTACTCCTTTGACCTTTCCGATCTTTTCCATGTTTGTTCCAATGGTGCAAATCGTGGTATCGATTTTAAGAATCCCCAGCTTGATTGCAGCGTTCTTGCCGAGAAGATTCACACCATTTTCTTCAACTACGAACACCGTGTCACTTACAGCTGACTTTTTCGTGGCAATATCGGCTATGAACATTCCTTTGACCGAAAGCTTGTGCCCCCCATAGGTGTATAGCTTCTTCGTTACTTGATCCGTTTGGTACTGCAGTTGTACATTCTGGCTTTTCAAGAACTTCCAAACTTCGGAGCTTATAACGTTTGCTCCGGCCCCGGAGTCGATCAGCCAACGTAACGGAACTCCACCGATTTTGCACTTCACCATATTGGCAGGATCGGGATTCATGGCAAACACATAATTGACATTGCTTGCTGCACCGCTATCGCTTTCTTGGTCGTCGCTTTCGTCACTGCTGGATTCTTCCGTGACTACCTGGCGTACACGGCTCTTACGGTGTCTCTGCTTCTCGTGTTTCTTACCGCGGAGGTCTTTTGTCTTGCAACACTTTTTATAGTGACCCATCAGATCACATCGCTTGCACTTTTCGTATTGGGCCGGGCATTCTTGGTCGTTGGCATAATGACCTGATTCCCCACAACGAAAGCACTCGCCTTTTTGACCGGATATGCGATTAATTTCCTCAACACGCTGCAGGGTTTTACGGTGTTTAGCTATAGTTTCGAGGGAGCGGCCTTCATCGAGAGTCTGTGCCAGCGTCATGTTTCCTTTTGCTAATATTTTCGCTCGCAACTCATCGGAAATCCCCTTTTCGAAAATCTGCTCCTTTATGTTCTCCTCCAGCCAGTTTCCATATTCACACAGCTCACCTTGTTCACGGAGTCGCAATCAGGGTTGCCACCTATTTTCAAAAAATGTCTGGAACAATTGGGCCGAAATGTCTGGAAATGGGTATAAATGTCTGGAACATTGTAGTGTTGAGCTAGTCGGGGAGAATAGAATCGAAAAACGAAAAAAACGCCCGAACATCCAATTTTTCTGATCATTTCACCGACCAGTGCAAACATTGATTCTTTTATTTTCTTTGGGTTATTGTATTAAGCTTTATCATTCCTTTTAGAAAATTTGAAAAATGATATCACGTTGAGCTTTTGTCGGTTCCAAAATGCAAAGTTTCAACAGCTCTATCCAGTTATTGGGTTAATTTCTGCCAAAATAAATGATTTTTCAAAAATAAGAATGCATTTGGTTGGTAATGGACATCACAAATCCTTGAAATCGAAACACATCAACCACTATCTCAATGTTTGGCTATGAAAAATGATGCAGCGAATTTCTATCCTCCCTACCCAGGTGTTGAGAAGCTTATTTCAATACTAAAATTTTAAAATAATACGTTATATCAAAAATTAAAAGTTCAGAATATAAACCATCTGTTTAGCAATTTATATTCCGTAATCCAGGTTCATTTAGAAATTGTTATTTCAAATCGCAGATTCATTGTTATAAATTGGTATTATTATTGTTATTATAAATTAAAAGTTATCGGGATCCAAATTGGAAAAAAAAGTTTAAGATTTTGTTCCTTTCTGATTGCATACAGTCATATCTAGATTGGTAATATTGAAAAACCTTTTTTCATTGTTAAAACGTGGCGCTAGAAGGTGTTATTCGACGAGCGGTGGGCGAAATGCGGGGCACGATTTTCAACAGATCCAGTCAACTTATCTGCTTTGCCGATGACATTGATATAGTCGGCAGATCATCTGCGGCTGTGGAAGACATCTACCGCAAACTGAAACGCGAAGCAGGAAGGATTGGGTTGATGATTAATACGTCCAAGACGAAGTACATGCTGGCCTGCGGATCCGAGACCGACCGAACCCGCTTGTCCAGTAATAACAAGGTCACGATCGACGGCGACGAGCTGGAGATAGTCGAAGACTTTGTCTATCTCGGCTCACTGGTGACCGCAGACAATGACACCAGCCGTGAGATCCGGAGGCGAATTATCAGCGGAAGTCGTGCCTACTATGGACTCCACAAGCAACTGCGGTCGAGAAGACTTAGCCCTCGCACGAAGTGTAACCTGTATATGACGCTCATTAGACCGGTTGTTCTCTACGGGCACGAGACATGGATATTGCTCGAGGAGGACCTTCGTACACTCGGAGTATTTGAGCGACGAGTGTTAAGAACCATCTTTGGCGGCGTACAGGAGAACGGAGTATGGAGGCGAAGGATGAACCACGAGCTCGCGCGACTCTACGGCGAACCCGGTATCCAGAAGGTGGTGAAAGCTGGCCGGATACGCTGGGCGGGACATGTTGCGAGAATGCCGGACGACTGTCCTGCAAAATAGGTGTTCGCTACGAATCCGGTAGGAACAAGACGAGCGGGGGCGCAACGAGCGAGGTGGTTAGACCAAGTGGAGCGTGATCTGGCGAACGTGGGGTGCCCGAGAAATTGGAGAACGGTTGCCATGGACCGAGTGAATTTTAGGAATTATGTTCGTCAAGTTATGTCGTGAGACGGAATACTACGTAAATAAAATAAATTCATTGTTAAAACCTTCCTATCAAGTAATGGAAAAAATTCAGGTTAAAAAATGGATTTAGAAATTTTCCTCGGAGGAGAAATTGTAAAAGTTAAAGATATTTTAAGCACGACTTTTGAAGTATATTTTCACAGCGTGAATTAATTTGTGTATAAAATAACTTGAATGCGAACCATGCAGTGGATTCTAGGGCATTTTGACCGGAAGTTATAGATTACCGAAAAACACTGTAAATATAAAAAGCAAATTATTTAAATCTTCGTGTCGAGCATTTGTCCAACGAGGCTTGTCGAGATAATTTTTGTAACATTAAATAACATAACTTGAGTACATACGATTTTAAACAAGACATCGTAGGTTTCAATGTGTATGTATTCAGAATATCAACATTCTGATTTCACTTTTAGATAACTATTCAGATTAAAGTTTTCGTTAAAGACAACTAACACCATTTTGAGAATTTTAACAAAAATAGTATTGATTTGATTTGGAAAGTTTGAAGCGTTTGTGTCTGGCGTAAAATTTGATAAGTTGTGATGTATGTAGATGATCCAGTTTGGAATGTTACGTAGGCACATTATTATGAATTTTTAATAACTTTTTGTGATGTTTATACTAGAAACAAATGTAAATTGATTACAGAGTTTTCGTTTCTAGTAACTGATTCGAGTTGGGGAATATGCCCATTCAACAATTTTTTCTGAGTTTTTCGGATTCTGACTTAGAAATCATATCAGTCTTTTCATTTCAGTCTCAGGTTTCAGATTGAAATAATAAATAAGCTCGGGCATATTAAAAAAATTCTAGCAAACCTGACCATTTCGAAACAGCACTTTCTCTGTCTTCGGACAATGCCGACGTGCAATCGGAAAAAAAACTGGGGACTCAAACCCAAACATATTCACTGGATTTACTCCACAATAGTTAGACCAATTCTGGCCTATGGGTGTCTAGTGTGGTGGCAGAAAGGAAAAGTTGCAACAGTTCGGACTAAACTAAATCACCTTCAAAGAATGTGTCTTTTGGGGATGTCCGGATCGTTCACTACAACTCCTACTGCAGCACTAGAGGCTCTGTTTTCTATCAAACCTCTACACTTGTTCCTAAAACAGGAAGCCTTCTCATGTGCTTTTCGTCTACAGGCAGTTGGTCTCTGGCTGTCAGGAAATATTGAAAGATCATCGAGTCATACAAATGTGTGGCCTGAATTAGTTAGATTAAACAAGTTTAATCTAGCGCCAAACGATTTAACACTCTCGAGTAGTTTTCCCTACATGGGGTTTAAAGTCAAATTTCGTTCTCCTCAAGAATGGTTATCAGGTTTCGTAGAGAACCAAATGTCCTCTCATATTGTATTCTATACTAACGGTTCATTATCAAACGGCCGTGCAGGTGCAGGAATTTACTGTCACGAGTTGAACATAGAATATGCTCAACCTCTAGGAAAATATTGTACAGTCTTTCAGGCTGAGCTGTATGCTATTATGTATGGAGTGCAAATTGCACTTCAAAAGAAGATTATGTTCAGAACAATTTATTTCTGTTCAGATAGCCAAGCAGCTATCAAATCACTCAGTGCTTCCAGTTCTAGATCAAAACTGGTAATCGCATGCCGAAAAGCAATCGAAGAACTTGCTGAAGGCAATGGATTAAACCTTCTATGGGTACCCGGACATAAGGGAATTTTTGGAAACGAATGCGCCGACGAACTCGCTAGAGCTGGGTCGGAAAAGGAATTTTACGGACCAGAGCCGGCTGTCCCAATATCACCATGTTGGTTTAGAAACCAAATTCAAACTTGGTCCTCTAACCAGCATGAACGATACTGGGAAGAGTTAGACACTTGTCGTCAAACTAAATTATTTTTAGAAAAACCATCTCCAATCATATCGAGTTACTTATTAACTTTAAATAAATCTCATTGCAGCATCTTGATCAGAGCACTCTCCGGTCATTGTAAACTCAACTATCACATGCACAACATTCAGCGTGCTGAATCTCCAGTATGTAGTAGTTGTGAATCAGATGTGGAAGATCCCTTCCATCTTATATGTTACTGTCCCTCATTTGCCAGACTACGTTTTCGTACTCTGGGATCTTACGCTTTAAGCGAATCTGAGTTTAAGAAATTAAACTTAAAAAACATTCTATCATTCCTTACCGAATGTAGAAAAGAGCTTTAATGCTAATAATCCCTAGTGGAAAGGCTTCATGCCATCTTAAATAGATTGAATTTATTTCTTCCTTTTATAGGTTTTTCAGGTTTCTCAGGTAAATGATGAAAATTTGGATAAAAAAAAAGGCTAGGCACAATTTTCCCGTATGTTTGGATAACGTGCCGCTATTAAGCCTACCCCCATTCTGATACCTGATACCTGATACCTGTCTCAAACTGCTCAAAAATTTCCGAAAAACCAGTCACTTTCCGCGGACGGGACGCAAGAACGCGTGTTTTCATGCCACGGAAACACCAAGAAAAGAATGACACATGGCCGCCGGCTGGTCGCATTGTATTTAAATATGCCTTTTCACACAGCCCAGTGATGAAATAAGTTCGGGACGAAATGATTCTAAATTCACCCAGTATGCACGTTCGAACCGAGTAATGTCAAATTCTAGACAGTTTTCGTCCGATTTCGGACGATTATGATTCGAACTTGGTCAGAGTCATTCGGTGGGAACAAAACCCACCGGGCTGTTTATAAAAGCGAAGTGAGCTCGAACAACTCTACTCCACCTCAGTCAGTTAAAGTAGTCAATAATGCCAAAATAGATTAAAATTTTGAAAAAAAAACTTTGTCAATCAAAAAATGTCTGGAATTGTCTGGAAGAAATACTTAAAATCTGGAAGTCTGGATACCAAAAAAAAAGTCTGGCCGGAGGTCAAAAAGTCTGGAAGATCCAGACAAAATCTGGAAGGTTGACATCCCTGGTCGCAATACGAATTTCTCAATAGACTCGTCGGGGCTCTGTTCGAGGTTTCGGAAGATGTGTCTTTCTCGTGGCAAGCACTTCAATGGCAAGAAATAACCGTCCAACAACTGTACTGATTCCTGGTACAAGTCGGAATCGTTTGGCACTTCCAACTCGTTCTCTCCACGTAAGTTGAAGAAGATATCTTGGACATCGGGACCCGCGTAATGTAGCAGGTACGACCGTTTGCGAGCGGGTTGCGTTACATTATTCACTTCGAGAAAAATTTCGAAGCTACGTTTCCATTTCTTCCAACGACTGGACACTGTAGACGTATCAGTTGGGTCAAATCTTGGTACTCCTGCCGGTTCCATTCTCTTCCGATGGATCTGATTTTTTCAGTCCGTTTCGCGCACTGTTTTGCCAATTTTTTTCTTTTGTTTTTCACTTCTCGTTCAACGCTTCATAACAAATTTTGTTCTTATCAATTTTTTTCAGTTTTATCAGTTCACTATTTTCTTAACGTTTTCAGTCCAATTTAATGATATTTCACTTTATTTTGCTGCTCCGACTCGTCGCCAAATGTTATGTCCTACTTTGGGAGTGGACATACGGATTTAACCCGGATTTAACTCTCCAATAACTGGTACGAAAACAACACGTGGTTACTCAGTTTAACTATAGACACAATAATTTCATATAGTCTAGCAAAGAGAATGACGGGAGCCAATCGAACTGTCATTCGCGGGAGCCAATCGAGCAAACTTTCTAAAAATTGGAAAATTATGGTTGAAGTATTGTAATTCACAAACCTTTTTTGGCTTTAAGGTAACATAAACTAAAGTTATTGAGCATAATTTATAATATTTTTTTACCTATAGATGGAAATATATTTTTCAAAAATGACTTCGAGCTGAAGTGACATAAATAGCATGTAATTTAAGAATCTAAAAAACCATCTTTTATGTTGTAAATGGAGAGAGTTATGAAGAGCTTGAACATGATCATAGAATGCTCGATTGGCTCCGTGCGAATGACAGTTCGATTGGCTCCCGTCATTCTCTTTACCAGACTATATGAAATTATAGTGTCTATAAGTTTAACTATTTATTATATTCTGTTCTATCTAATACAGTGTTGCTAGGTGCTTTCAGAGAATATAACACAAAGTAAACAAGTAAGAAAATTATGTATCCACTTCCAGAATCTTTCAAAAGGTGGTAAATTTATGAAATGTAGGTATTATTGAAAAAAAGAATGCTGTTGAAATTAATCGGTTTTCTCTCCATTGCAGCAAGATCAGATTTTCGCAGCAGCAGTTTCATGACAGTGGTTTTCCGGAGAAGTTTTCCATTTTCACATTTACGAGAACTGTAAATGCACCTGACCTGTTCGTAGATCAATAAGGTTTTATAAAGTCTCCTTTCCTTAACCCAAATCTCCTCTAGAGGGTCAATATGGCACTATTTCTAGTTTGAAGGCTTGTAATCTTCTTCAGGCGCATCTAAATATTCAAAAATCTTCTGGTATCCCTTATGAATTCACGAGATCTTTCATTTTGCATCATTGCTTTTTTATGAACGCTCAATTAAAGTTCAGATAGAGAAGAACTCCTAATGTCTTGTAGAGTTTCAATCTGAAATCTCTTATCTCCTCTTTTTTCTCGTTCGATTTGTATTTTCAATCAGTTATTTTAACGTTGAACTCTGATCATTTTTCAAAAATCTGTTTCGTATAAGTCTCTTTCAAATAAACTGGAGCGATGCCACGTCACCGTATGGTCTATCGGACGCAGCATTATTTGATTTCCTGATATTCATAGGAGGATGCCATTCCTTCAACTTTGACAATGCCAATGAGAAGCTGTGCCTGAGCTGTAATTCATACGTATGTGCGTTTAAGCCATCCAGCATCAAGTGGTTGAATATGTATTCCTGCTAACAAGCAACTGACCAATGTCCTGCACCATATCAAAGGGAGATTAAAATCTAATAATCCTATTTTAAAACATTGTTACCATTAAGATTTCATTTGCTACTGCAATGCATGATACGGAAAACACAATCCCACAACCAAAAACTTTGCAAACGAGGCAAATATCCAATTAGAGCGGGGTTTTTCCCTTTGATGCCAATAATCATCATCATGCTGCTACTGGATCAAGGATTGCAAATTAAAACGCTCATCAGCAGAGGTACAATAATCATAATTGGATGAAGCAGCCAGAGCATTGTTGCAAATTAAACCGGTCAAGGAATCTGCAAACATTGCTGATGAATTTTCCCACAAAGAATGAGATGGGGATGAAACAATTATTTTTTCCTTTTTTTTATTAAAGGTTGAAATTTTAAAACAATTTCAGAAAAAATTGTGGTCTATTGTTAATTTTAAATACTACAACGTAAGTGCTTAAGCTCAATGAGGCTGGAACAAGTTTCAAATCCTTTTTTTGTTACTCTGTGTTGGAACATCGCGAAGGGAAGAATAAAAAAAAATTTTTTTTAACTAATAAATTGCAAGAAAGCTTGTGTGCGACAAGATTGCATATTACATGTATCATTGCACGATCCCATCTTCCACAATTTGTTTTTTGGTCTTGTAATCTTTCGAATTAATAATTTTTTTCGAAATTTGCATAAAACAGTGCTAAGTGGGGTAATTTTAAACAAATTTTCTTCATTTGGCACACTTACAACCACCACTGTTTATTTCTTATCATAAATTCTGAAAAGCTGCCTACAATAAATATTTCCGTACTCTTCCTCATTCTGTAGAGCAACTTTTTTTTTATTTGGGCTCAACCTGTATCTTTAAGACGTCTGTTCATAACGAAAGAGCGAATATAATACTCGCTTCAAGTTTACATATATGTATCAAATTCGTGTATCATTTTTTTTGCAACTCTGTTGTTCTTATTTTGAGCTCTATTTAAAATAATTATTTCCAAAAATATCATGATTGAAATTTTTATGAGTTACCAACATTTTTGGTGTAAATTTTTGGTTTCTGAAATAAAAATCTCAAAAAAAAAACATTTTCATATTTTCCATACAAATATCCGTCCAAAAAGGAATTACCTAAATAATTTTTAAAATGGTCCCATTCTTGATCGCGTCAATCGATTTTGATGAAACTCTGCCAGGTACTAGATCAAACATGTTCACATCTTTTGACTAAATTTAAATTATTTTCCATGACAATTGTCAAAAATACATTAAATTTTGTGAAGCAATCTCAAATTTCCCTTTTTCACGAGAATAGTTGTATCCATTTTTCATCAGTTCATCAGTCATAGTACAGTCTTAAAATTTTGTGAAGTGTTAGTTGGGTAGTGAAACTATATTTAGTGAAAATTTCATGAAAATATGTCAATATGTCAAAATATGTCAAAAATATGTTTTTTCTGACTATTTCAATCTGATGTCGCATCAACCTTAAAAGTTATGAACTACAATTGGTATTATTATCTGTGGAGATTAAGTTTTTAGAAGCCATTGAAGTTGAAAAGTGTTGCATGATGCCCCAGTGGACGGTGTGTGGTATGCCACAGTCTATTCGTGACATTGTATCAGTTCAGTATATAAGTGATTGCTAAAGCCTCCACACTCTCTGTATCACTGTGTACGTAAGTGAATGCTTGCTTGTCGTGACGCTCATTGATCAGTCAACCTTGATGGGGTTCAGTCGTGTGTTACAGGTTGAGTGATTCCTTGTGAATGTCCAGATTGCATATTGGCGACCGTGGCAGGTTATTTGCTCATGTTTACGAGGAATAAACAAACGAATCGAAATTTTATTTTATAGGAATCACTCAACGTGTAACATATTGGAAGTGAAAGGAATCGAGAAAAAAAATGGTGAGTAGAAGTGAAAGAAATTTCTAGTGAAGAAGTTGCTGGCGCGCTAGCGCTGTTGATGTTTGTAGTGGTGCAATCGAAATGATAAACACTGAGAGTAAATGGCAGTTATAAACTGGTAAGTTTATTTAGTAACGACGAGTCATGTGCAGCCAAATTGAAAGCAGCGAACGATCGAATCATTACCAGCAATTATCAACGAAAAGATTTAAGCTCGGGACGAGCAATGATGTGAAAGATTTTAGCTCGGGACGAGCATTGATGTGAAAGATTTTAGCTCGGGACGAGCGATTATAAGACTGATTTTAGCTCGGGACGAGCAATTACATGAATGAATTTAGCTCGGGACGAGCAGTAATAACAGTGATTTTAGCTCGGGACGAGCAATCTTATGAATGTTTTTAGCTCGGGACGAGCAACTATATGAATGATTTTAGCTCGGGACGAGCA
This sequence comes from Uranotaenia lowii, assembly GCF_029784155.1. Taxonomy (NCBI): domain Eukaryota; kingdom Metazoa; phylum Arthropoda; class Insecta; order Diptera; family Culicidae; genus Uranotaenia; species Uranotaenia lowii. The sequence goes on from NC_073693.1 coordinate 245,295,844, forward strand.
TTTTTACGAATGGTATTAGCTCTGGACGAGCAATATTAATGTTGAGTTTAGCTCGGGACGAGCAATAATAATAACAGTAATTTATGCTCGGAATGAGCCATATTAAAAGATTTTAGCTCGGGACGAGCGATAGTAAGATTTTTGTTCAGGATGAGCAATAGTAAGAATTTAGCTCGGGACGAGCAACAGTAAGATTGATAATAAATAGTAGTGATAATGACAGTGATTTAAGCTCGGGACAGTAACAATGTTAAATATGCAATTAAACATGTTTCTTAGCTCGGGAAGTACTAAGCGCTTAGAGTTATCTTGGTTGAAAGCTCGGGACGAGCATATGATAAGTTGAATGTTAACAGCTCGGGACGAGCATCTAAAAGAAAAAATAACTCGGGACGAGCACCGATATATTAATCGTAAGGACATGCACAGGAAAAACGATTGAAAATGGTCAGTAACTTGGAACAAGTATCTACAAGGTAATTTGATGGATCAAGACGGGCACTTATTACTAATAGAAGGATTTTTAGCTTGGAAGTGGTCGCTGTTAAGGAAAATGCTTGGGTAGCTCGAGATGAGAAATTTGATAAAAAATTTAAATTTTAGTATTTGTGGCTAGTACTAGAAAAATGTATTGGCGGTTTTTAACAATTATGAATCAAGATTCAAACTCATTTCGGCATAGTGAGCGATTTTCGCTAAAATTAAGCATTACAAAGTAAGGTTGTTTATATATGGACTAAACACTAAACGACTTTTTCTTTTTGTGTTTCAAAATAGTATGGTTTTACAGCATTGAGTGGCATGTTTTTTTTTAGCGTCGAATGAAACGAAATCTATTTTTTTAGAAAGTTATTGCATGAAGTTCTGATTGCATGATTTTACATTAAATGTTGGCATCAAAATTATACAGCAAAATTGAAGTTCATTTGACCGCTTAAATTGTAAAACGAACATCGCCTATGAGTTATCGACACCGCGCTGGTCTTTGACAATAATCATATAAACTGTTTAAAACAATTTCTTGTTATTGCGGATGTCAAATAATTCGAGAACGAAAACTTTGATCATCAATTCTTGAATAATATTAAATCATAATAAATTTGAACTCCAAAAGATTGTGTTTGACTAAAAAAATTTTTAGGAGAAAAGGAAAAAAGTATCTCAAACCACAACATTATTAAACACAAAAAATATCGAATTTATCTCAGTGTTCTCCATTTTGCAAGGAGTTGAATGCTTGGATGTGTTGGTGAATCCAGATCACCAGTTGAGATTCTACGATTACTGAAAGAAAATGAGAGAGAGGGAATGTGTATGTGGATAGAGCGATCGGATGGAGGTGTAAGTATCGTGCGTGAGCAACGGATTGTAAGGAGTAGTAATGGAAAACTTAACTGAGAGAGACACGAACTATTGGACTCGGTAATAAGACGATTGGTTATTTTGTATTCTACTTGTGCAAGTTTGACTGTACATTGGTGAGAGCACTCAAAATAGTAAAACGCCGCGAATAACTCAGTTGCAACAGATTTTCTTTTGTATGGTACAGCTGGCATGACATTACCACAATCGCCCGATGGGTATGCAACATGCAAACCGAAGCCAATGTAGCGCCCGATGTGATACAGAGGATAAGGTAGTGTTTGATAGACCCAGACAGACGAATGGATGAATTAATAATATTGCTGCTGTTTGACAAAACTGCGGATCGGAATAAGCTAAGTTCGCCAAAACAAACCTGATTTGAATTTATTCAAAATTCGCGATGCAAGGTGGCAAAATAAAAATTTAAGATGTCCTATAAATAATTCAAAATTGACAAAAATACACCTAGAAACTATACACAACGTTGCAATTTTGAAATCTTATACAGTACTCCTTTGTCCTAATAATGGCAAAAGTATTAAAAATTGATAAACCAATCAGTGTTTCTTGGTTCCCAAAATTTAGAAAAAATCCTATGATCATAGATAAAAGCAAAGATCTCTAGGTTTCAAAATAAGCGGCCTGTATTTTTTTATCAAATAAATCGTAGGGGACGGCGACATAATATTGATAGAGCTGCCGCGCTGCGACTCGTCATTTAAGCTTAGTAGCTTTCCATTCAAGCATGGGAGTTATTAAGCAAAGACTAGCGACACCATAGAAGAGTTCAGATTAGTAAGGAAGCTTTTGGAAAGCTTTTAAAAACGAACATACATTTGTCCTAACTGCAAAACGTCAAACATTTACCTGAAATCGCGAATTGCAGCTTTGCATTCAATTGGGGTAAATCTTATCATCTCACCAATACCAAAATGCTTGCGTTTACACTGTTTACGGCAATCAGAAGTGCCAGGTGTGCTGATTTTTCATAGGATTGTCGATAGATCTTTGTAGTTCTTTCAAGATTCTGCTGGCTTCAGTTGCAGTTGCATACGGCGTCTTCAGTACCTGTATTTTGCTTTTATGCAATCTAATCCGAGCTGCATATTATTCCAATTGATGTCCTGAAAAAAATCCTTTTTTTTTCGCTGTGTATTGAATTTTGACAAATCTACCAGGCACCGCAATTGCATTGGTTCACAGGTATGCATGACAAATGTCTAAATTTGAAATTAACCCGTCATTATTAATTGGGTGCAAGGGTTATGTCTACAAATTTGTGGATGCCGATAAGACCTGGTAAAAGCAACCGCAAACATAAGTTTAAATAAAAAACTCAAAGATGATCTTCATGATTCGAATCAATCGAATCTGTACGCTCATGTACCTATGTGAGAAAATGTCTAAAACAACAAATGATCCAAGTTCGTAATGCTAGCGCCCAACGAAGGTTAATGTTACGGTTTTATCATACAGAGACACTCTATAGGCGTGCAAAGCTTTGCACCCACCAAACTCTATAGAAAGCCACAGGTTTACTAAACTTTTGTGAAATGATTACCACATCACAGTCTTGCGAATACATTACTTAAGTTTCTTATTCACTATTAAGAAGAATATTGGTTAAATTTTTGAGTTCGTTGTTCGATGTTGTTTTTATCGATTTCTCCTTCTTCTTTCACTGAAGTTTCCGAATTTGTGAAAATAGAAGTAGGCAAAACGACATATTGAATGAGCGACTCAGAGCCGTTCGCTCAAATCAGCCGGTTCAATTGAGAAAACCAGAGAAAGAATTGAAATTATGTGGAGTTGAAAACATATTTTATAACGAAATGTAACGTTCACATAACCACAGTCTGCGAAAATTTAAATGTTAGTTGAAAGTAAACTGTTGTTGAATGAATAAGTCTCTTATAATTTGAAAATTGAATGCGTTCTGTGAAATATAAAATAGCGTTCCAATTCAACTTTATTCATTTAAAAAATGCAGGTTTTTCCAATCAAAATAAATCAAAAATACTAGGTTTTTTTTTGTTTTTATCTCTTTTTTCCTGAGAGAAGAAGGGAGATGTGTGGTATGCCACAGTCTATTCGTGACATTGTATCAGTTCAGTATATAAGTGATTGCTAAAGCCTCCACACTCTCTGTATCACTGTGTACGTAAGTGAATGCTTGCTTGTCGTGACGCTCATTGATCAGTCAACCTTGATGGGGTTCAGTCGTGTGTTACAGGTTGAGTGATTCCTTGTGAATGTCCAGATTGCATAGACGGTACATCATTCTTATGGATTTTTGTCGCTTCAAAAAAACTTTGTGAGAAAACTTCCCAGCTCTTCACTGTTTGGTATTAATTAAGATCGCGATAGTCCATCCGGCGCACGTTTAACACTTCATACTCTCATCAAATCCTAAAATCTCTAAATTATCTTTCCTGAGAGATGGAACAAATTTGAATTTTATTGGATACAAGCTGTTCTTCAAATCGTCGGCACGTGTCTATGGGACAATATTGAAATCATTATCCGTTGATCTACCGGAAATGTCATCGAATGCTTTTATCATTGGAATCACCCGGGGAAAAAACATTGCCCGTCCGTTTTTTCCCAAACCCTCCTCAAATGGAAAGATTTTCTACGCCAATCTCAAACTCATTCCCTTCCCAAAAACACCCATTTTCATCCGTAAAATTGTCGTCATTGCCGTCGTTTGTTGTCGTCGCTAAATAGATCAGGATTAAATTTACATGCTTAACAACTAATGAAGGCACCCCTTCGAAAATTTGGTCTCACTTTCTCGAGCGGTAATGGAAAACAAAACGACCGCTCGCTTGAATGAGTTGAGTATTTATGACTTTTCCCGTTCGGTGAGTTTTTTTCTGAATCCATAGTTTAGGATCACGTGCAAGCTATCGAAATGAAAAAAAAATCCGGGAAAAATCAAAGAAATACTTTAAGGTTGCGATTTATCATCCCCGATTATTTTGAATTCGTTACCATTACATGAGTTACATATCGGTATGAAAAGGTCAACGCTGACGTAAAAACTTTCTATAGACATAAATCAGATGCTACTTTGGACTTCAGATTTTTTTAGAATTAGAACTGATTTAGCATAAAAAATTATATATCTCTAACTTCATTGTGATAGAAATTTAGAAAATTCGATGCTCAATTGCGAGCTTATTGGTAGGGGAGGTTTTTTGAGGTCTGAAGAGGAACAAGAAAACTAAAAGTTTATCGATTTTATAATACGCAGCGCACTAGTTTCTATTGCGCACTATTGACAGTGACATTTCTAAGGTAACTTTTCATAACTTTTCATAAAAAACGCGTTTGAAATTTCGAAACACCTAATCAAATCCTATTTGAAAATTGACCGTTTTTCGTTCAAGAAAATCAAGAAATGTGCATTTCACTTATTATTGTTTTAACCCAATTTTGAAAAGGCGTAACTTCACATGTTCCAACGAAAATGCATCAACAGGAAGTTTCGCCCGATTGAATTTTATCAATAATTTGAAAGTTTTCAGTGATTTTAAGATGAAATCGTGTTTATTAAGTAAACCCAAGTAGCCATACGCACTAAATCTTTGTATTTTTATAGCTTTATACCAGCACATCAAGTGCAATTTTGCATTATTTATAACAGCCCTTTGAGTGCTATGCTGCATCATATTGGAATTATACCACTCTTCAAAAATGCTACAAGCATTTTATCCGCTTTGCACAATGCTTTTAAAATGCAACATAGCTCTAAATCAGAATAACAAACGCTATATATTCTAAGCATAAAATTGGCATTGGCCGCTACACACACAAGCTTAGTTTAATGCATTTTAGCACTATGTAAGCACTAAAGAGGCATTAGTCCAAAGCACATTAGCATTGATTGATGCCGAGTTGATGCAAATTTAGGGCACAGATGGCCAAAAAACTTATTCAAATAGAGCTTTTTTCACGGACCTAATAATTCCACAAGAAAAGTTTCTGAAAAATGTCCGAGCTAAAGGTGTTATGAGTTCGCTTCCAGGTCATCTTCAGCCAAAAAAAAAATCATGTAGAAAATTCAATCCGAGAGGACCCCCTACACAGCACAAAATTTCTAAAAGTATACGCAATCTAAAATACGAGTGATCTACTTTTTGACCAGTGTAATTCAAAACTGATGTAATTTTACACTCTTTTTGATCTATTTTTGAATCGTTGGTATAAATTTAATTTTGTATGATGTATGTTTACACGCCCTGATCTAAAAAATATATCTCAATATAAAATTACATCGAAAACCATGTGAAACACGACAGATCCATTGTTTTCCTTTTTTTCGCGGCATAAGTTGTTTTGTTTTTATCCGAGATGGTGGTTTATTGTGCGAAAAGAAAAAAAATTCGCTTCCGCTGTTAATTT